>NC_051063.1:156531483-156756483 GCF_004664715.2 Peromyscus leucopus
ACCGTGGAACCTACAGCTCATCTGACCTCTATAGACTGGCTGCTTTGAGAAGACCTGTGACTGGGAACTGCATGCTCCGCAGTCCTGGAGCAGTCAGTGCGAGCCAGAGAGGATGGAGTTCTGGCCTGTTTGTCACTCTTTGGAGCTCTTCCCTACTACAGCAGCCAAACAAGGCTTCCTGAATTCTTGTTCTTTTCCTCAACATAGGAAGTTTTGGAAGTGCTCAGGCTCGCCTTCCTGGTTTGCAGCAGCACAGTGTGGAAACTTCTAGGCAGCCTGTGGAGCAGCCTGATGGATCAAGTTTACTTCTCATACCTTAAAAAATAAGCCATGATTTCTATTATTGTTCAATTTCTGGAAAGGAACTCTGACTGTTTTGTCCTATCTCCTGGTTGTTTATCAAACTTTCCCATACTTCTCTGTATTTTTAAAAACACAATTCCTCGTATCCCACTTCACGTGACACTTTTGAAACAAGTACTAGCTGACCAGTTGCTTTGCTCACATTGACCGAACAGTTGTCAATATTTTAGAAAAAAATCATTATTCCACTTTCAAGTTAGAAATTCCTTATGTAACCAAGCATTTTACTACACCATATACAGTTACTGTTTATTTTATACATCAACATAGAACTGCATTTCAATGTTGAATTTTCATTTTAAGGGGCAGTGTTATTTATATTAAACTTTATTTGCCGTATCAACCCAAATCATCATCAATCTAGAGGAGATGTTATCCTATCATTCTCCTATAATTGAAGCGTAACTCCCAATATCTAAATAAGCTACCCACCTAAGTGCAACAATTTAAACACATATATTTTCAAGATCTTTACATATTATTTAAGATACCAGTTTATCACAAAATGAAAGCAGTGATGAGCTGTAAATTTCGTAAAATTTAGAAGGCTGCAGCCTGGCGAGTGCAAGTTCCATGTTTATTTTGCAGAATGGCAGAACATTTCTTTATCCTTTAGATGAAGTCAAGCCATGACCTGTTGTTCAGTGTTAGAAGCCCACATATTTTGGTCTGGAGCATGGTTTCTTCTAGAAGACTCCGGATTTAATCAGTTGTCCACTGGGTAGAAGTAGAACACACAATTAAAAAGGGAAGGCAGTTGAAATTTATGTAAGGAGAAAATTGATGTAAACTATCAATTCTCTCACTCTCAAGAGTGGGGCCTCTTTATGCAATCAGTATTGCATACAGCAGTCCTTAATAGCAACAAGGACATTCCTCAGTGTGTAAATCAGTTACTACATGATATCTAGAAAACTACATAGTTTTCATTGATAAACATGGGTTGGACCAGGAGATGGCCCAGCAGATAGCCTGACATCTTGGGTTTGATCCCTGTAACACACATAAGGGGAGGAGAGGATACTTCTGCAAGGTCATGTCTTCTGCATTATACACACACACACACACACACACACACACACACACACACACACACACCTTGGTACATACATGCTTATCCAAATGCATATACTCCGTGATAAATCAATGTAATTTTCACATTTAAAACTGCATTATCAAGGAATAAAGTATGTGGTGGAACCTTGAATGCATATTACTAAGTGAAAAGAGCCACCCTTAAAAGCTACATGACAATCTACTAAGGACAAAGTGTACAAATGGTGAAAGATCAGTGATTGCCTGAGTTTTGAGGGAAGAATGGACCAGCTAGATAGAATGCAAGAATATTATATTGTATGTGAAGCACATGAAACTGATAAAATAGCTAAAAATTTATGAATGGAACATAACTATTGCTTGAAGACAGCCAGGGCTCACCAGTCAACAGTAAGCAAAATAGATTTTAAAACACTGGATTTTCAATCTGACAAAAAGTTTGACATTGTAGGAGAATGACAGCTGTCCTCAGATTGATTGTCAAGTGGGAAAGCCATCAGGCCTCTTCTGAGCCACTTTAAGAGTCTCTTGTATGATAGCCTGCATTCTGAAAGCATTTAAATCCTAATAAACATATACCAGGGGCCGGAGACAGCCCAGAGTTAACAGCTCTAGCTCTTAGATTCCCAGTACCCCTGTTAGGTGGCTCACAACCACCTGTTACTCAAAGGAACATGACAGCTTCTCCTGGCCTCTGTGGGGACCTGGACACAATGGCATTAACTCACACAGACATACACACATAAAAGAGAATACATATAAAATAAATTTCAATCAGTGTAGAGAATTTTCTAACATTTCAAGTGTTAATTCTAGGCAAAATAAATTATTGTTTGGGAGATTTTGTAACTCATTTTAAAATATTAGAACCCTAAGATTTAAACAAATCTGCTCAGACAAAACAATAAACAGATAATATGGCTTCAGAGATCAAACTCCATGTTCTCATCAGGTGACAGTTGCTCAGTAGACTTAAACAATGAGAATTTGGTGAGAGGAATATTAAGGTTCTCCCCAAAGTGGCATTACAAATTCTTCCAGAGAAAATAGAAGAATGATCGGATGCATTAAAAAGGAGGATACCAACAGCATGTGAGGACTGTGCATCTCTGTGAGAACTCCACACTTACCAGGATTCCTGGATCTGGAACGGGGTTAGGCCTTGCAAACCTCTTTCCCAATTTCTTCTTCTCTTTCCTTAGGTTTTGCATGTATTGGATACGTTTATTCAAAGACTTGAGGAAAATTGAAAAACAAAACCAAAAAACAAATAGAACCTTTCAGAACATATGAAGCTAACATGTGTTTCATTTTTGGTTTTTGTCAAAAGGTTGAGAGCAATACACAATCTACTTAGCTAATAGAGGTAGGAAAAAAAATCACAAAACAAAACTCAAAACTATTTTCAAATCGACCCACTATGTATCATCAGGAGGGCTGCCAGAGGGCCTTATTTACTCTTGATTCTCACATTAATACCATGCATGGTATTAATGCACATTAATTAATTAACATTAATTAATTAAAACATGCATGTTTCTATAAACCCAGATTCATAGTCATGCATTTTCAATTTTATTTTAAAAATAATTTCATTAAAATGTTCAAATGGATAGTCTTATTACATGTTTCATTTCATACACCCATGTCCTTGGAAAAGCGGGTCTACTTTTTATTCTGGCTCCCAAATCTAGTCTTTTATGTCACCATTGTGTGGCGTCTGTGAGTACCATAGGCCCCCAAAATGAAAACTGAATGCTTGGAAGAGATGACATGCACTGTAGAGAGAGCTGCTGATGGGAGAGTCAGGGTGATGCTCTGTCCACAGGGACAGGGAGAGTCAGGGTGATGCTCTGTCCACAGAGACAGGGAGAGTCAGGGTGATGCTCTGTCCACAGAGACAGGGAGAGTCAGGGTGATGCTCTGTCCACAGGGACAGGGAGAGTCAGGGTGATGCTCTGTACACAGGGACAGGGAGAGTCAGGGTGATGCTCTGTCCACAGAGACAGACCTTCAAATCAGTGAAGTCTGTTTCCCCGTGATCCAAACTGTGGAAGTAATCAGAAGATCCTCCTGTGGGTCGGGGGAGACCTGTACGCAAATGCTCACAGTAGCATTGTAGATCAATGCTACTGTAGTTCATTGTAGATCAATGTTGAGCCCACCCAGTATCACAAACAAGGGAATAATGAAGTGGGGTTTGTTCCGCAATGAAACATTAAGCAGCAATGAAAACGAAGTAACTACAGTTAGACACAGCATTCACTAAGGAACCGATATCAAGCTTTGTGATGCTCCCATTTATAAAATTCAAAGCCAAGCAAATGTCACCAATGCACTTAAAAGAGGCACACACGGCAACATATTAAAAGAAAGTGGCTGGAAAAGATACTTGAAATTATGCTTATGTGTTAGGAGGAGCAGATAGCAAAAACAGGGAGGTAGTTTCTGGGTGGATTTGGGGACACTCACAATGTCTCAAATTCTGAAGTGTCAGATCTGTTTTATTACTCTATTTTATGTCTGCTGCACAATATATATACACACATAATAGATGCAACCTATTCAAGACCTTTTATAGTAGCCACAGGAACCCAAGGGTCTGAGGGATGCATTGAAGAGGTATCTAATTAATGATCACCGTAAATGCAGGGATAAGTTAAAAACAGCTAAAACAAAATTTACCTGCCTGGCAGAAACCTCTGAAGGATGGTGCCTTCGTGGTCCTTCCTACATAATATGTAAAAATACACACAAAGTCAAGATAAAGCTCCAGGAAACTGGAGCAATCGCAGTCATGGGGGCCTAGGGAGCAGTGGGCGTTCTTCATGAGCCTCCCAGCTCTCCCACTCACAGTGTCTTTTCAACACTTCTCTTCCCAACTTTAATCCAACTATAACCTTGAACCTTGAAGGTAAATCTCCACTCCACATCTCAATATTGAGGTGCTTGACAGTGCCCCATGCTCCTCATTTCTGCAGCCCCCAAGCCCTTACCCTCTAGTGCGGGCCAGTGCATCAGTCAACAAAGTTGATAGGTCAGGCCCAACCCAAGTAAGTACTGTTCACTCAAGATTTCTAAATCTCAGTCTGTCTTCAAGTTGGAACCTTGGGTGGCTGCAGCTGACTGCCTGGGGTGCAAGCCTAGGACAAGGTTGGCCCCGAAGAGTTAAAGACCTCAGAGGACTCACTGGGTAGACTTGGGCAGGCTCCTCGTCCCTCACACGCTCCAGGCACATACTGCAGAGCCCTAGGGTGCCCAAGGCACCTACTGCCTAAAGATGGGGCCACTCATGTCCCTCAAGTCCTGACCTACCCTACCATCATAATTCTCTTTGTTTTCTCAGCTTGAGCCCCGCCCTTTCCCTAAATCCAGTGCCGAGGAGGCTGAGGCACAGCTTCTGGCTGTCTCCAAAACCTCGGGCTGCTGAAATTCCCTATATACTATACCATGTGTTCCAAAGCCACACAGGTCACCTGCTTGTTTTCTAGGCCAGCCCCTGGTTAGCGCATCTAACCCAGAATCCTTGTCTCTCTCCTCAGTCTCTGTTCTGATTCTAAATTCTCTCTACTCATTCTTTCCCATCTTGATTTCCAGCTGGACCAGCCCGGCGCTCGACCTTTGACCCTCAGTGACTTTCAGTGAAAAGTGGGCAGGGATTGGGGGGTTGAATATGGATGGCTGCAGTAGACTCCGGCTTTCTGCTAAGGTGGGTCCTCAGCCCAGCTCTCCACTTGATTTTGATGTGCCAGGCATTCTCTGTTGAGGTCCTGCCTCAGCCGGGTTCAGGCCCCGAGACAGGGCTGAGAGTGTGGGCAGGAAGAAAAGCGTGACCACCAGAGACAAGTTTCACGCAAGTGGCAGCCTCCAATAGCTCAAGCTGTCTCTATACTTCAAAAGCAAACACGTGTTTCCCAACTTTTAAAACAACTTTTAACGAAAACCAATACTCAGTATTTTGCTAGTTTGGCTTAATACGGAGCCAGGCACATCCTGTCCTTATAAAGGAACATGTAGGAACACATTCTCAAGAACAACCACATTGTTCAAAACTTAACAAAACATATTTACAGAAATGGGATGATTTTTCATAAGTTGGTTTCATACAAATAGCTTGTATTTCTCTAACTGTTCCCTTGTCCTATAAAAGGGTCCTGCAAGCCTAAGCCTCTCTATAAAGGGCAAACTTTGATAAGACACTCTTTTTCCATCATGCCACACCATTCTTAATGTTTTTCTTCCCCAGCAGTTGGGACACTTAGATAGCATCCCTTGTGTTGCTGCCTCGTATGTGCCCGTTAACTTTTATTGCCTTTGATCCTGTCAGCACTGAATCAGAAAAGCTCCCAGGGTCTGGAGTAACAGCTGGTATTTCCAGATAAGAAACCTAAGAAACACCAGTTCCCCAAAAAAAATTTAGGGGAAAATATTTGAGAAATAAATGGGGTTTCCGGGAATGATTACATCTGTCCCATGCATGTCTGACAAAGTGAAACTAAAAGCCACCAAGAGAATCACCGACATTATGAGAGAGAAGAGAACACGCAGACCTCGTGGGCCCAGCAGTATTCTGTGTGGTCCCGAGGGACACTGGTTCTTGCCAAGTGGAAAACCATCGCCATGGTCTTTGCCTCACGGAGACCCACTGGACAAGCATTCATCTGCTGATGTGAAACTAGGCCACTCAGATGGCAACAATTTTCCTTTTGTGCTATGCAGGATTCTCCCCAAACTGCTCATTCTGGCTTGCTTTTCAGTTGCTGTGATAAACACCAACTGGTGGTTTGAATGAAAATGGCTCCCATAGGAGGGTGGATATCTGTGCATGCTTGGTTCTCAGTTGATGAACTCTTTCGGGATGCTTAGGGGATGTGTCCTTGAGTAGGCATGTCCTTGTTGGAGGGAGTCTGTCAATGGGCATCTTAGGGTTTCTAGTCCCGTGATGAAACACCATGACCAAATAGCAAGTTGTCGAGGAGAGGGTTTATTTGGCTTACACTCCTACATTGTAGTCCATCATTGAAAGAAGCCAGGGCAGGAACTCAAGCAGGGCAGGAACCTGGAGGCAAGAGTTGATGCCATGGAGGGGTGCTGCTTACTGGCTTGCTCATCTTGAATTGGTCAGCCTGCTTTCTTATAGAACCTAGGACTGCCATTCCAGGCATAGCATCACCCACAATGGGCTGGGCTCTCCCCCATCAATCACTAATTAAGAAAATGCACTACAGCTATATCTTACGGAGGCCTTTTCTTGACTCCTTTCAGATGACTCTAGCTTGTGTTAAGTTGACCTAAAACTAGCTAGGACACTGTGGGGTGGGCTTTGAGGTTTCAAAAGCCCGCACCAGGTCCACTGTTTCTCTTTCTCTGCCGAATGCCTGTGCATCAGTATGTAAAGCTCTCAGCTACTTCTCTAGCACTATTCTTGCCTGCCTGCTCCCATGCTCTTTGCCACGATGATAATGGACTCACCCTCTGAAACTGTAAGAAAACACCCAATTAAATGCTTTCTTTCTTTTATAAGAGTTGCCTTGCTCATGGTGTCTCTGCACAGCAATAGAACACTAAGACACACCATGACCAAAAGCAACTTGGGGAGAAAAAGGTTATTTCAGCTTATACTTCCACATCACCGCCTATCAACTGAGGGAAATCGGGATTGGAACTCAAGGCAGGAAACTAGAGACAGGAACCAAAGCAGAGACCATGGGGGAATGCTGCCTATTGGCTTGTTCCCTGGCTCATGTTCAGCCTGCTTTCTTCCAGGGCAACCTTCCCAAGTATGCCACAGCATGATAATTCCTCATAGACATTACTACAGTGTTGTGGAATATCAGTATAAGATGGGTTACATTCATTTGTGCTGTGGAATATGTGTTTAATGATGCAAAAATGCATTGCATTATTTTGTGTTGCGTTTGTTTAACTCTGTACAGCTGTATTACTTTGCCTCCCTAAAATACCTGATTGGTCTAATAAAGAACTGAACAGCCAATAGCAAGGCAAGAGAAAGGATAGGTAGGCTGGCAGGCAGAGAGAATGAATAGGAGGAGAAATCTCAAAAAAAAAGAGGAGGAGGAAAAGAAAAGAAGAGGAGGAGGAAGAAGAGGAAGAAGAGGAGGGTAAGAGCAAGAAAAGGAGACAGAGAGAAAGATTCCAGGGGCCAATCACCCAGCCAGTCATGGAATAAGAAGAAAATAAAGAGATGTAGAATAAAGAAAGACAAAAAAAAAACAGATGTAGGTAAAGAGAAATGGGATGTTAAGTTAGAAAAGCTGGCTAGAGACAAACCAAACTAAGACTGGACATTCCTAAGTAAGAGTAAGTCTCCATGTATTTATTTGTTTGGGAGCTTGGTGGTTCCCCAAAGAGGGAAAAAAACTCAACCTCACGGCAGAGCATGTTACTGTAGGCTGTGTCAAGTTGACAACAGAACCTTAAGCAGCATGTTGTCTTTTCTCTGTCACAGTCTCTGGATCTCCACCTCAGAGCCATTTCTAGCAGGATAGAACTTCATGTTGACAGTGGGAACGTGGGAACAGTACACTGTGCTCAGCAGGGGTAGAATTGGTTGTACTTCTTAACAGATCAGTTCCTTAGACATGTCCAGGGATTAAGTGCCTGGTTAGTGTTGTCTGGGAAGAGACACAGTGGCATCCTTAATACTGTACCTGAAGTTCACAGTGAGCAAACAGGTGAGAGTCAGTCTCAGAGTGTGTGCTGTCTATTGCTCTGGGCCCAGATTGGATCCATCTAACTTTCTTGCCATCTATGAACTTGTAACCTCGACTGTGTCCAAATCGTCCTTTTCCATGCAGTCCCATTGAAGTGGAAAACACTGTTGACCCTCTGTCTCAGGTACATCTCCTCATTTCTGTTTCTATGTCATTTCTGCCCAGGACTTCCCTCAGCGATTACACTGGACAGAAGGCTCGTTCTCTTCACCATCATCTCTTTAAACACATAAACCCCCATGCTCAGATCTCATCTTGAAACTAACAATGGATAGAAGACCCCTTTGAGTAACAGTTTTATCATCATTTTCTTCCTCCTCCTCTTCTTTTCTTTTCTTCTTCTTTTCCTCCTCCTCTTTTTCTTTTCATTCTTATTCCTCCTCCTGCTGCTCTTTCTCCCCCTGCCTGCTCTCTCTCTCTCTCTCTCTCTCTCTCTCTCTCTCTCTCTCTCTCTCTCTCTCTCTCTCTTTCCTTCTTTCTCTCTTTCTCTGATGGTAGCCTGGAACTCACGAGGTAGCTGAGGAAGACACTGCACTGATCTTCCCACCTCTTCCTCCCAGTTGCATTTCAGGTGAGCGCCACATCTGGTCTTATGTGGTATGGAGGTTGATCCAGGAGCTTCATGCAGGCTCGGCAAGCACTCTTCCAATGAGCTGTTACATTCCTGGTCCCTTAGCCTGTCTCTTGAGGAAATAGTAATGACATTGGTCTGCACTCCTTGTTTCCTTTTCTTTGTATCCAGTGACTCATACCAGCTGCTACAGCCCTCAGTGGACACTGTTATTGCTCAAAATATTCATTTTCTGCAATAGTCATTGGACTCTGTCCTGCATGGCCTTTGTAACATGTTAGTAACTGCTGAGAATTTCTCTTGGATGAGTGAGCTTAGAAAAATAATTTTGCCCAAGTATTGTGGTTGAAAACATCACTGATGTTTTTATAATTAGATCAGTTATCTTTCTATGATGATATTTCCCATTTGTGAATAGGATATTGACAGATTTATTACTTTTTTCAGTTCATTTTATAATTATATAAGCCTACTGAGGGTCTTTTTAATTTAGGCCATGTGTTATGTTAAAGTTTCTCTGAATAACAGAGTTATAGGAATGGATCCCATGTAAAGTAATGCTAGCAGAGGAATGGCTTTGTGAGTGTATGTCCTGTGTGTTGCACAGGGACTCATGTAAGTGAAGGGCTAGTGCTTCCTTACTGTAGTATTTTAATAAAATCTCCCTCTCCATGCTGGGGAGCATACTCCAGCATGTGCCAGGCAAGTACTTCACTGCTGCCTGGGCTGTGATGTAAACAGTTCCTTGATTTTTTTGGAACAATTGCCAGTGAATTCTCAATTTACATTAGGCTTATATGTGAGGTTGACAGTCTTCAGTTCACTCCACAAAACTTATAAGAAGTTGTCTATGTATCTAGGTATTTTGTGTTTCTATTTCTATCAACTATTGGCATGCAGTATTGCTGAATATATTAAGTATCTTTTATTTACAGCATAATTTGCCATGTAAGGATTGAATGACACAATTTTCTGTTTTCTGTAACTAGAGTTAATTATGGAATCTAGGTTACCAAAGTTTTAACTGACATTTATTAAATCACACCTGTTTTGATTCAACTTATCATTCTATCCTGTCAAGAGTGTGTATGTGTGTGTCTTTGTGTGTATGTGCTGTTTTTCCTGTATGTACTTTTTAGTGTGTGTGTGTACATATATGAATATGCTCATGTATGTACAGAAGTGTGGAGAACAGAGGTAATCTCCAGCATATTTCCACTCTCATTCTGTACCTTTAAGTTTTTGATAAAGTCGCCCCGAACATGTAGCTTACTGATTCAGCTAGACTGTCTGGCCAGTCAGGTTCTGGAATCTGACTGTCTCCACCTCTCCAGCATTCACTGTCACACCCAGCTTCTTATATGGGTTCTGGGGATCTTAAATCTTGTTTCCATGCTTGCATGGCAAGACACTTTACCCACTGAGCTCTCTCCCTACCCTAGAAAATGTTTCAATTCTTCCCCTCCAGATCAGATGGTGACTGGTTAGCATGCCATATCATCCTCCAAACTTGTGGTGGAAGTCTGTGGGGAACAGAGATGGGTGATTTCCTTCTTTGAAGCACAGCACAGACAGCATCCTTTACCTTGATCGTGATCAGTTTGCCTTTGGTTGACTGTTTATTCGGTCACCCAATTCCTAATCTTCCAGTGGTCATTATGTCCAACTAATCTCATCCTTATCATGACAGATTATTTTCAGATATCCTATTGAAACCTAGTCTTGCTTTATGCTACATCCTATGTTAAAAAATTGTAATCAAATTTCACTGTAACATTATCACAGACTGTCCAGCCCCTTGATAGCCCACTCCCAGGGTCTGGGAAGAATCTATGACCAACTGATGATCTAATCTTTGACAATATTAAATGAATCTAAGTACACAAAATTCTTAGTCCATATACTTTATTCTTCTGAACAGTTCTTTCTCTATACAACTTCTTTTCTGCCCTCATACTTAGCTCCTCTCTGTCCCTTCTCTTCCTGACCTCTCATAGCCCTAATTATGCTCTTCTGCTATCAATCTCCTCTTTGTCCTCGGTTTCTTCGTCCAAGCTCACTTATTCCTTTCCTCCTCTCCTGACATGATCCAATCCCTACTATGTACGTAAAAGCTCTGCCTTGTTCCTTCTTCTCCAGCCATGAAACTCTGCCCAGACCATGAATCCTGCCCTAGCCTTCACTGCACCTGGTCATGCAATAAAACCTTTTGTCCTCAGTCAATAGCTCTGGAATGCCATTTGGTCTGTCTGGGAGCGGAAGTTCTGAGCTTCATTTGTACAAGAAACAAAGTCATGCATCTAGGCTTAGGAGACAGGTGTTGTCTCTGTAGGAGTGTTGCCTAGTTTAGATCAGCAGTAGGTCTGAGAAGCTTATACTGTTTACTGTTGTGGCCTAGTAGTATATGAGCACACAAGAAATTCATAGCAAGAAACAGCTGAATAGTAAAAGCCAAATAACACCAAATATTCCTTGATATATGGCTTCCCTCTAGAAGGATTCCTTGATCATTCTTGGTATAGCTTTATTATATACAGCTGAATCTCTATTATGTATTCTTGCAGCTTACAGTAATTCCCCTTTTCTATTTTAGTAAAAGAAAATCTTCATAATAATCTTCCCAGGGGCCCAGAAGAGAAGCTACAAATGGTGCAAATTATTTTCAGGAAAAGAATCTAAGTACACCAAGCTCTTAGTCTGTCTACTTTATTCCTCTGGGATAAGATTCTATCTACCACAGCTTCAGTTCTGTTCTCAAGCCTAGCTCCTTTTTTGCCTGATTTCTCTCTACATTTATCTGCTGTCCCCTCTAAGTTCTATCTTAATTCTCTCATCTTAGTTCTACCCCATCTTGGTCTTTCTCATCTCGTTTTTACCCATCTGGCTCTTCCTCATCTGGCTCTTTCTCATCTTCCATTTCATCCCTCTAGTTCTCCAGTCAGAATCTTCAAAATCCTCTCTAAGTCTCTGAGGTTTACAGTTATACACCCATGCAATAGCAGTGCTCTAGCTAAAGCAAGGTCACCAGGCTTGAATTTTTACAGAGTCATAAAGGCAGATAAGAATTTTTTTCAGGCAGTGACCATCAGGCTTTCTTTTACAATCCAAAGAGGGAGTGGAAAGGGACGAGTTCAACTAAGAGCTAAGATTAGTTGATATATCAAAAAGAGAATTTATGTGCTCAGTCTACATTCCTACAAGTGGTTAGGTAAAATGTTAGGAGTCTATAATGTTAGTATAAATACCACTAAGGCTGTATAAGAAAGGAGGGTCTGAGCTTAATTTGCCTTAATTCAGGAGATCATTTGGCCTTGGATGCTTGATAGGTATTTCAGATAAAATACACTGTTATGAGTTCTTGGAAGCATACATAGCATACAAGGAAATTACTGCAGGAATTGGTTAGTATATATACAAGAGTTAAATATCACCAAGACTTCTTAAGCCATGGCTTGGCCTCCGGAAAAGTCCTTGACCCTTCCAAGTAGTAGCTTTTGTGATAGTAGCTGAATTCCATTACATTTTCCCTGCAGCTTGCAGCATAACATTGAAGATGATTTAGAAGAATTCTAGAGTTCATATTGCACACACATAATCAAGGCGATGCAAAAGGATGGGATGGAAGTTTGAGTTTTGTTGGATTTCTCTACATTTTCACTTTCTCACAGGGATGACGTGCTGCTAAGGACAGACCACAGGTGGGTGACTTAATTAGAGTGGCAATTAACCCCTTGCAGGGAGAATTATTCTGAATTTCAGTGCCTAGCTTTTGTTTCTGTAAGCTAAAATGAAGGAAAGGTGGAATGAACCATGAGTCAGGACAGTCTTGCAGTGTTGAGTTCTTCGTTCTGCATGTGGTATGACTTCAGTGTTAAATGTGAAGTGTGTGCAGTTTATTAGGCAGATGCATTTGGGGACTAGTGTGGGGTACGCCTTGACTGAGGAGTGGCAGTGCTTCAGATCCACTGTGCTGTGATGTCCCTGGTTTTGTCAGTTTGGGGGACAGATTTGGACTCATTTGAAGATGCTGTTGCTAAGTATTTCCAATATATATTGCCTTACTTAAAATTTTCACATATTTTGACTATGTTTTTTCACTTCCCCTACCTCTTCCCAGATCCTATCCACTTCAGTCTTGAGTTTATTTGAGAGAAGCGCAACTTTTAATTAAGATTTAGTGATGGAAAGAGCTCCTTTTGACAGTACTCATAATTCTTAAAATCTCAAGTTGTAAGGGAAATGTGACAAGAAAAAGTGTGGATATATTCAAACTCACATGTCACAGACAGTTCCACTCACGTTTATGGAGACTACTTTTAAAAACATGCACTCTCTAATTTTGATTATCATATAGTTTCTACACTAAGTTGTGATTTTAACAACAGGAATAAAATATAGAGAATCTACATATCCTACACAGCACTGTGTTTATATGCTACCCATGGTTACCCAAGTTTTAAGTAGCAGTGAAGATAGGCAAATCGGAGGAGCCAGTCCTGCAGTATGGAACCATCTTCTTGGCTCAAAGATTTTTTAAAAAATTGTTTATTTACATATCTGTATTTGTTTATGAGTCATGTACACCAAGTGCGTGCAGCAGCCTGCAGAGACTAGAAGAGAGTGTTCATTGCCCTGGAACTTGAGTCATAGGCATTTGTGTGGGTGCTGGGAACAGAACTCACGTCCTCTACAAGAGCAGTAAGTACTCTAAACCACTGAGCCATCTTTCAAGCTCCTTGAAGGATTTTATTGTGCTCTGCTTTAGGTATAGATAGATACCCTGCATCTCCATTTCTAGATGATGACATGGAGCTAATACTGCTGTATAGAATTTTGGACTCAGGAATGATCTATTCAAGCACGCAAAAATGTTGGTTGTTGTCCTGTTAAACTATGTGAGGGTGAGTTCTCGTGTGGGTCAGGTTTACATAGAGACAGCCAGAAAGTCACACAAGAGCACAAAGCCTCTCTGTAATAATTCCTGAGGTACGTGGATAATTTTCAAAAACTTTTAGAAGCAGAATCTACCTACTTTGAAGATATTACATTGTTTCCTTAACAGGTGACAAACCACTTCTCTGTACACTTCTCAGCTTGATTGGTGTGTCTTCTTAGAGCTTCCAGCAGGTGGCACCAAACCCACAAAAATTACTAAAGAAAAATTTTATAGGCCTGGAGGGAGTAAAAATTATTATTTAGCCAGAAGGTGATATTAGAAGATCTATCTTCAATAATCATTCTCCCTCCCCAACCCTCCCAAAAAGACCAGGCCTCCCAGGAATATCAATTCAGAAGAATATATATATATATATATATATATATATATATATATATATATATATATATATATATATATATATATATTCTTCTCCCATATGCCTGTCTGCCTGTATAACATGATGTCAGCTCTCAGGCACATGCCTGTCTGCATGCTGGCATGCTTCCTGCCATGATGATAATGGACTAGCCTTCTGAAATGGTAGGCAAGGCCTCAAAAACACCTTTTTTTTGTAAGAAGTGCCTCGGTCGTGGTGTCTCTCCCTAGCAATAAAACAGTGACTAAGTTAGAGCACTGTCCTCTTCTTGTGACCAGATAGCTCCAGGTGACTTCCTGGGTCCTTCTTTCTTACAGGTGTTTGAACTCTTCTCTGGCTTCCTGATGTACTTTCCTGGTGCCCACAAGCAAATCTTCAAAATTATGCAAGAAGTCCTGGACTATACTGGCCAGAGTGTGGAGAAGCACAGGGCAACCTTGGACCCCAGCAATCCAAGAGACTTCATCGATATCTACCTTCCACGCATGGAGAAGGGAAGTCCTGTGTGAATGAGAGAAGTGATGGGTGAGAGTGAAGGCTGAGGATGTGAGCAGAGGAAAAGGGGGCAGAGGATGGAGGAGATATAGGAAATGGAGAAGAGATGCAGAAGAATCTAGAAATTGAAGGCTAGAGAAAGGGAGGAGAAAATGAAATAGGGAGGAAGAAGGCTGTGGAAGAAACACAGGGCAAGGGACTTTTGCAGAAAAGACCTCACCAGAAGAAAGAGCCTGGGAGACAAAACATGATAAATACCAGGGAGCAAAGTTGAGAGAGAAGACAAAGCAAACAGAGAGCCAGTGACATTATTGAGGAGTAAGCCTGCCAATGCAGTCCATATAGTAAGACAGAAGGACAGTTCCCAGGATGTGTGAGCATCTTCCTGCAAGGACCCAGTCATCCCTGACCCTCCCTTCTCTCTCCCATTTGGAACCAGAGAAGTCCAACCAACACATGGAGTTCCATCATCAGAACCTCATGCTCTCCATGCTGTCACTCTTCTTTGCTGGCACTGAGACCAGCAGCACCACGCTCCGCTATGGCTTCCTGCTCATGCTCAAATATCCCCATATTACAGGTGCACCACAGGAGGCTGGTTGAAGGATCTTCTAGTTCCTTTTGGCTGTGGAGGTTTGTGTGGATGAGAGAGACATGGGCCTCTTACATCTGAAGTTCTGAAGTCTTTGGTCTACTTCTAAACTAGGGCAGTGCTGTGGGTGGTGTGTGAAGGAACACTCAGCTGGCCCCTTTTCTGCTATCACTTACAGGTTGATCTATCATTCCAACCATCCATCCATCCATCCATCCATCCTTCCTCCCTTCTTTCCTTATGTCTTTACATCCATCCATTCACTAAACTGTACAGTGTTCATGAGGGAGATTAGTCTGTAATTCTCTTTCTTTGTTGCATCTTTGTGTGGCTTGGGAATCAAAGTAACTGTAGCCTCAAAAAAGGAGTTTGGTAGTGCTCCTTCTGTTTCTATTTTGTGGAAAAATTTAAAGAGTATTGGTGTTAACTCTTCTTTGAAAATCTGGTAGAATTCTGCATTGACACCATCTGGTCCTGAGCTTTTTTTGGTTGGGAGACTTTTAATGACTGTTTCTATTTCCTTAGGGGTTGTTGGTCTATTTAAATTGTTTATCTGGTCTTGATTTAACTTTGATATGTGGTACCTATCCAGAAAATTGTCCATTTCTTTTAGATTTTCCAATTTTGTGGAGTACAGGTTTTTGTAGTATGAACTGATGATTCTCTGAATTTCCTCATTGTCAGTTGTTATGTCTCCCTTTTCATTTCTGATTTTGCTAATTTGAATGTTCTCCCTCTGCCTTTTGGTTAGTTTGGATAAGGGCTTGTCAGTCTTGTTGGTTATTTCCTGGCATCTGTTTCTCTTGGGTGAGTTTGCTTGTTTTTGTTCTAGAGCTTTCAGGTGTGCTGTTAAGTCACTAGTGTGAGATTTCTCCAACTTCTGTATGTGGGCATTTAGTGCTATGAATTTTCCTCTTAGCACTGCTTTCATAGTGTCCCATAAGTTTGGGTATGTAGTATATTCATTTTCATTGAACTCTAGGGAGTCTTTAATTTCTTTATTTATTTCTTCCTTGACCCATTGGTGATTCAGTTGAGCATTATTCAGTTTCCATGAGATTGTAGGCTTTCTTTAGTTTTTGTTGTTGAAATCTAACTTTAAACCATGGTGGTCTGATAGAATGCAGGAGGTTATTCCAATTGTTTTTTATCTGTTGAGATTTGCTTTGTGGCCAAGTATGTGGTCAATTTTAGAGAAGGTTCCATGGGGTGCTGAGAAGAATGTATATTCTTTTTTGTTAGGATGGAATGTTCTGTAGATATCGATTAAGTCCATTTGAGTCATAACATTAGTTAAGTCCTTTATTTCTCTGTTAAGTTTCAATTTGGCAAATCTGTCCAGTGGTGAAAGTGGGGTGTTGAAGTCTCCCACTATTAATGTGTGGGGTTTTATATGTGATTTAAGCTTTAGTAATGTTTCTTTTACATATGTGGGTGCCCTTGTGTTTGGGGCATAAATGTTCAGAATTGAAACTTCATCTTGGTGGATCTTTCCTGTGATGAGGATGTAATGCCCTTCTTGATCTCTTTTGATTGATTTTAGTTTGAAGTCTATTTTGCTGGATATTAGGATGGTTACACCCACTTGCTTAAGACCATTTGATTGGAAAGTCTTTTCCCAGCCTTTTATTCTTAGGTAGTGTCTATCTTTGAATTTGAGGTGTGTTTCTTGTATGCAGCAGAAAGATGGGTCCTGTTTTCATATCCATTCTGTTAGCCTGTGTCTTTTTATAGGTGAATTAAATCCATTGATATTAAGGAATATTAATGACCAGTGATTGTTAATTCCTGTTATCTTTTGGTGGTAGTGTGTGTGTATTTCTCTTCTTTGGGATTTACTGCTGTGGGGTTATCTGTTGCCTGTGTTTTCATGGGTGTATCTGACTTCCTTAGGTTGGATTTTTCCTTCTATTGCTTTCTGTAGGACTGGATGTGTGGATATGTATTGTTTAAATCTGGTTTTGTCTTGGAATATCTTGTTCACTCCGTCTATGGTGATTGAAAGTTTTGCTGGGTATATTAGTCTAGGCTGGCATCCTTGGTCTCTTAGTGTTTGCATTACATCTGTCCAGGACCTTCTGGCTTTCAAAGTCTCCATTGAGAAGTCAGGTGTTATTCTGATGGGTTTACCTTTATAAGTCACTTGGTCTTTTTCCTTTGCTGCTCTTAATATTCTTTCATTTTTCTGTATGTTTAGTTGTTTAATTATTATGTGGAGAGGGAACTTTTGGGGGGGTCTAGTCTATTTGGTGTTCTATAAGCTTCTTGTATCTTCATAGGTATTTCCTTCTTTAAGTTGGGAAAGTTTTCTTCCATGATATTGTTGAATATATTTTCTGTGTCTTTGAGTTGGTATTCTTCTCCTTCCTCTATCCATATTATTCTTAGGTTTGGTCTTTTCATGGTGTCCCAGATTTCCTGAACATTTTTTGTTATGACTTTTTTGGCGTTGGTGTTTTCTTTGACTGACAAATCTATTTCCTCTACTGTATCCTCTACACTAGAGAGTCTGTCTCTTGTATTCTGTTGGTTATGCTTGCATCTATGTTTCCTGTTTGTTTACTCAAATTTTCTATTTCCATCATTTTCTCCATTTGTTTTTATTTTATTGTTTCTATTTCAATTTTCAGATCTTGAACTGTTCCCTTCACATGTTTAATTGCTTTTTCGTGGTTTTCTTGGCTTGCTTTAAGGGATTTATTGATTTCTTCCAATTTTTTGCTTGTCTTTTCCTTAGTTTCCTTAAGAGAATTTTGCATTTTTTTCTTAAAGGCTTTCATCTTCATGAAGCTATTTTTAAGGTCACTTTCTTCTGCTTCTTCTACATTGTGATGTTTCAAGTCTTGCTGTTGTAGGAAGGCCAAGTTCTGGTGATTCCATATTGCTCTTTATGTTGTACGTGTTTTTGCACTGGCATCTACCCATCTCTTCCTCTAATAGGTGCAATAGGTGCCTGTGTCAGTGTGAGCCGCTATTGGTCCACTCTGTGCTTGTTGTGTCTATGTCTCAGGGGGCCTCTCTGGGTTCAATTTTAGCTCTTGGTTTAATGGAGCTGGCAGATTCTGTATCTTGGTCCAATTCAAGCTAGCTGATTCTATGACTCAGGGAGCCGCTCTTGATCTCATCAGGACTCTTGATCCAGTCAGAGCTGGTGGATTCTGTGTCTCAGGAAGCCACTCTTGGTACAATGAGAGCTGGTGGATTCCTTGTCTCAGGAAGTTACTAGGGTCGCAGGCAGATGGGTATTGGGGTAGGGTGTGGGTCTTGTAGATTGCAGGGTCCAGTGGGGTGTTTTGATGTGGGGGAGCCTGGCTGCGGGAGTTTTACCTGCTGGCCAGCAACTGGGGCAGAGTTGGGTGGGGATCCTGGAGAAGGGATTTTAAGGACAGGCATTCAGGGGTAATTAATGCCGCATTTGAAGTCAGAGGGACAATCAGATGAATGTCAATGTCTCTTTGTGCTTTGAGATTTTGCGGAGGCCAGTGCTGAGTGAGGGGAGCCTCTGCAGAGTCTTGGAATTAACACGTTTAAGACTTCAAAGGCTTCTGGTTTGCTAGTGCCATCTGCTCCAATAGGACATCATCTGAGAGAGTGATAACTCGAGCCTTTGCTCAACTATGTTGTTCTGATAACTGAGACTGTCCACTTCAAATGACTGCCATTTTCTTATAAATGTTTTGCCTCATTCATAAAATAGGAGTATTTTGGGGGCTTGGTTAATAAAACACGTTTTGAGTGCTGGACTATGTTCTATATTTCAAATATATTAACTTGCACAATTTTATCCATATATGTACAATACCTGTGAGATCTGTGTTTCATGGATTCATTCTCTGTTTGCTTAGGACTAGGGTCAAGGATTTTATAAAGCCTTGACCAATTCCTGACCTAGAGACCAAAACCCAGGGTTTTCAAATATAAATTTATCAATCACCCCCAGGCCTCATGCTGTGTACATTGTGGAAATGGATGTCGCAGTTCCTCAGGTAGGTGGGAATCAATCTACCTCAAGATGCATCTATACCATTCTTGGGTATATACCCAAAGGACACTTCATCCTTCCACAGAGAGACTTGCACAACCATGTTCATTGCTGCTCTATTCATAATAGCCAGGAATTGAACATTTCCAAAAATGGAAACCAAATACAGTAAAATGTTCCTAAAATATATACATCTATGAAGGCAATCTAATTGAAATTGTCAAATAATGAGGGAGACAGAGTCCCAACTGGCCATCCCTTGTAATCAAATGAAACTTCCAGTATTGTGATTGGGTTACATCTAATTGAGTTGTTGGCCAAAGAGGTCCCTTGGGAGCTCCCAAATAACCCAGGTTGTTGCCAAGACAATAGGTTCTTCTCCACAAACTGGCAGCAAGGCCCCATTGCTGAAACAATTCCTACACAACTCACTGAACATGGAGAGTTTGAGCTGGCGTCTACACAGAGCCTTCACCCTACATTCTAGCATCTTTGACACTAGTCTATCTACAAGATATACCAGTGTAGAGGTTCTCAAACTTCCCAATGCTGTGACCCTTTAATATAGTTCCTCATGCTATGGTGACCCCTGACCATAAAATTATAACATTGCTACTTCATAACTATAATTTGGTTACTGTTACAAATAGTAATGTAAATATCTGCTATGCAAGCTCTGTGATATGCAGCCCCCAAAGGGGTCAAGATCCACAGGCTGAGAACTGCTGTGCTGAGGCAATGATGACACAAAGCTATGGGAATAACCAGCTAATGTCTGATTTGACCTAAGGCCCGCTCCATGAGATGGAACCCGTACCTGACACTGTTTGGGAGGCCAAGAACTACAAAGCCAAGAGACTTAGAGTAAATCCAAATATTGCTATTCTAACAAACAGAACAAACCAAAACAGAATACATAGCAATAAAGTGATTCCTAATGACATTAGACATAGATCATTGCTTTACTCAGGCATCATCAGAAAAATTTCTCCTAGAGCAGATGGGAACAAATGCAGAGACCCACAGCCAGACATTATACAGAGAGTGAGAAACCTTGGAATACTTGGCCCTAAAACTGATGTGTCCATCAAAACCTTTCCCTCAGGGCTCAGGAAACCCTGTAAGAGAGAAGGCAGAAAGTGTAAGAGCCAGAGGGATTAGAGGACACCAAGAGACCAATGTCCTCTAACTTAACATGATCAAAGCACATATGAACTAACAGACTGCAGCAGCATGCACAGGGTTCTTCATGGCTCTGTATCAGGTCCTCTGTGTATATTTTATGGTTTCCAGTTTAGTGTTTTGGATCTCTGCTTCTGGTGCTTTCTCTTGGGCTCTTTTCCTTCTGTTTGTTTTGTCCAATTCAAATGTCTTAGTTTTTGTTTTGTCTTATTATATTATTTATCATCCCTTATTAGCCTGTTTGTGTTCTAATGAGAGACAGAAAGGGGGTGAATGTTGGTGGGATGGTAGGTGGGGAGGAACTGGGAAGAGCAGATGGAGAGGATATAATACTCAAGAGAGATTCTGTGAGAAAAAAATCTATTTTCAATAAAAGGAAACAAAAAGGAAGTAAAAATGAAGCTGAGCATAAACTGACACAGACAAAAAGCAAATACAGGGGAGGTAGAAAGCAGAGGTCCATGTTTCTACTCAGTAAAGGAAGTGATCTTTTAGATTAAGTTAGGACAAAAGTTCTCTGTATACAATTCTGGCAGGAGAACCTCTCTCCCTTACAGTAGTTAACACAGTAGAGGCAGTGAACCTGAGAGGCACCAAACAGGGCAATAGAAAGATAAAAATGGAAGGACAAATCCTTCCTCAGCAGGAGGGAACAGGCTTATGTATGTCACTGACATATCACAGAAGGAAACACCTCAACTGTGCCAATGACAGTCTGTGCCTCATAGAAATGGAATGACTGTGAGCACAGGCGAGAATTTTCTGCAGGACATAAAGACAGCTTTGGTGCAGATTATCCAGGGAGAACAATGGAGGAAGAGGACTACATAGTGTGTCTGCCGAACTCAGCAACAGACCGGGAAAATTCCTGACTCACAGAACAAACATAGGAGCTTTATTCAGTTGATTTAGAGGGCCTTGTTCTCCTGGTGTCCTCCATCCCCTGTGGCTCTTACACTCTGCCTCCTTCAGAGTTCCCTGAGCAATGAGGGGAGGGAATTGATGGAGACATCCCACTTAGAAATGAGTCTCCTCTCTCTCTCTCTCTCTCTCTCCATCATATGTGACCATGGGTCTCTGTATTTGTTCCCATCTTCTGCAGGAGGAAGCTTAACTGATGATGACTGAAGAAAGCACTGATCTATGGGTATTTCAGAATATCAATAGGAGCCACTATATTACTACTTTTATTTTTTTAGATCAGTAGTATTTGATTTTTACCTAGGTCTCTTGACTATGTAGTCTCTGGTTCTTGGTTCAACAGTGTCAGATAAGGGTTCCTTCTCATGGAGTGGGACTTAAGTCAAGTCAGACATGGTTTGGCACCCCCACAAGTCTGTGACACCATTGCCCTTGCATATTTTGAAGTCAGGTTATGAAAATATGTCTCACATTCATTTATATTTTCTTTTTTGAGCATGACTGTTTTGTTCAAATGCATGTATGTGCACTGTGTGTATGTCTGTTGTTCCTAGTGGTCAGAAGAAGATGTCAGATCCCTTGGAAACAAAGTTACAGACAGCCAGTTGTGAGCCATCACTTAAATGCTGGAACCAAACCTAGGTCCTCTGGAAAAACAGTCAGTGTTCTTAATCACTAAGACATCTCTCCTGACATGACCGACTATTGTCTTTCTGAATTAATTGAATGCTACTCTGAGAACAAAATGTTTTCATTTAAATAAAATGTGCTTTCTTGTGTTGGACCTCATGCTTGGAAAAACATGAACACACAGGTTGGCTAAAGCTACAAGTAATGACAGCATCCATAGGCGAAAATGCTATCATCACTCCTAATTTTATCTGTACTTTGGATGCCATTTTTACTCTGTGTTCTTTATCAGTGACTAATTTCAGGGTATCATTCACTGCATGGAGAAATTTACTAATTCTTACTTTTCAGGAGAAAATGAGATAAATTCAGATGTCTTTGAAAACTCATTTACTAAGATTTGGAAAGTGGATGTCAGGATATCAGGATGTCATTATCATCACATAATGCTGAGTTCTAAAATGAAGAATGCAGAGGAGTCCTTGCCTTGATATCACACCTTATGATTTTTCTGATGTACAATATCTAAGTATTGTAACATAGTGTAAGATCTGGAATATCAGCTCCAAGCCATGAAGCAACCACTTCATGTCATGTCAGGTTATTGTTGTGCCCTGGGTGCAAGACCCCCGAAGAGACCACCAAAGACACGACCTCACTGAAATGCAAAAGCAAGGTTTATTGAAGCAGGTCAAGCCACAAGGCAGGGACCTGTCAAGCCGTCCAACACAGCAGAGGCTGGAGGAGGTGCCCGCCCCTCTGTAAGCTCGGGTTTTAAAGGCAAAAAACACAAGATTACATCATTTAGGGGCGCTAGTATGGGTGCAATTCTGATTGGCTCAAGTTTTAGGGGCATTCCAGAATTTCTATGTTATCTTACTTTGTAGTTTTAACCAGTTGTTTGTCAAACTTTATAAATTACCTCTGGCATTGGGGCATTCTGTGGTTAATCAATTGTTACCAGATAGTCCTTCAAACATCCTGACTTTGTTGACCATCTCCAGCATTGGGGCATTCTATGGTTAATCAGTTGCTCCCAGTTGGCTCTTCAAACATCCTGACTTTGTCCTGAGACCTATGTCAGCAGCTCTGAGAATTTTGAAACTCAGGCCTCTTTCAAGCTGGGGTGAGGTACTTGCTTGAAATGGGGGCACTCTGGTTCTTCAGTTATGATTGAGAATGACTGATGTCAGGGCTGACACGGCTCTGAGAGTGTTTACACAGCATGAATTCCATGGATGTGCTGCTAAATGCCTGACATTATCCACATTCAGGAAAAGGCAAACTGCTTGGTGAACAGACTCACAGTCATATCACAGGTCGGAAATGCAGGCTTCTGACACAACCCTATTTCCTTCATTTTAGTTGCAGACATTCTGGTCTTATAGTGGGGCTCTTATGCTTGGATTTAGGAGCTCTAATTCTTTTTATTTCATTACATTCATCACTGCTAATAAAAAACAGAAATTTATAATCCTTCCCACATGCAAATCATTTTGTGGTCACTTAACACATGTACTATTAATTTAGTCTTTTTGCAACCCTACCCTATGGATTTTATTATTTTGGTTAATTTGGCAAAGCTTGCCTGGTTTTATGGTAGTTTTTCCCTTTGTGTTTAATTTAATTAGTTTCTATTTCATGAAATATTTATGTATAACCACTTTATACCAGGCATTATCATAGTAGAACATCTTTTAAATAAGTAAAAACATTTTAAAAGGTACACTGAAAATTAAATGCTTTCTACTCTGTCTCATAGGAAAAAAAGAAACTCATATGAAGAGCAAAAGTAACTGCAACATACACTCTTTGATTGCTCTGTCTCTCCACTGTGCATATCGTCCTCCAACTGTGCTAGCATCTCATGCTTCTGCTTACTCAGTCATCACATTTACTACTGTCCACTGGTCAGGAAAATACACCTCGTGTTGCCTTGTGGTGAATATTCACATCCTTATACATGCATGCTCTGGTTTCTGTGCTATTTAGAAAAGGTTCTCTGCTGACTTCTGGTTCCCACACATCTTCCCAGGCTCCAGTTCTGCTCACATTTCCCAACTCCCATTTCCCACCTCCTTTTCTGTTGCTCTCTATGAACGCTTTGGAATAGGCTTTCCATTCACTCTTCTATGGGAGACATTCTAATCAAGGGCTTTCTGTAACATGCTGACTCTACTCTGTCAGTGTGCCAGGGATGATACCAGATCATGCTGTTTGATTTCTCTAACTCTGCAGTGGAACCCAAACTCCAGGATGCTGACACACCCAGCAGTGTTTTTATTGTTCAAGGTAGGTTTTGCTATCCTCCTTCTTTTACTTATTTAAGCTTGAAACCTTTTCTTTTCATCCAATCACTTACCATGACACACAAGTGGCTGATTACTGAGAGCAGTCATTTGTAAAGCAATTCCTTTAAATAAAAAACTAGTAAAAAGTTACTTTGAAACCTGTTTTGTGAGTTTATCTCTTTAGAAGTGAAGCAGGTCAGCAGGGTAAACTGTGTGTGCCTTTCTCAGCAAGAGTTCTAGTAGCTCTAGAAAAGAGAGGCCTGAGGCATGATTTAAATGAGTTAACAATGCCACTGCAGCCTTGGGGAAGGAGCTGATGTGTTTGCCCTGTTAAAGCTACAGTTACTAAGTCAATATCATCAGAGATCTGGGGAGGATACATTATAGCAGGAATTTATAATCCAACTGGCCTCTGTATTGATGAAAATGGCAGACTTACCTACTGGCTAGACAGCTGCACTAGGCTCCAGTGATCTTCATGGCTTCCTTGGTGAGTCTTCTGCTATCATACAGGCCAACATTAAATCTTCTGCAAAAGACAGCATCTGCCTTTTAAATAAGAACCCTAATCCTAGCAACAAGATCATGGAGGTTAATTAACCCCTTGATGAGTTAATACCAGCATGGCATAATCAACACTTTTCAACATCACCAGCTCTTGAAAGAAAACTCAGTAGCCATCTTGAGAGACGCTTCCCCCTCCCCTCTTCCAAAGGTATTTGCTGACCAGCAGTTGTAGAAGTGATCAGAAGTTGAACGTAAGGCTGGGACAATAAATCTATGTATCCTGGACTTGGCAAAACAAGATATGGGGAGTAATGGATTCAACTGAACAGAAGTTGGCCTTAAAGGAGAATAGGACTGGAACAATAAATCTGAATGAAGATCCTGGGTTCAACAAAAGCAGGACATAGGGAGTAAAAATTTGTCTCTGTAGATACCCTGAATCCTGTTAGCCATAAGTAACCTCATGCTTATAGTTCAGCCAGTAACTTCAAAGAACTGCCTCACCCCTAGCCACCTCATCCAGTCCTAAGCTGCATGTAAACTTTTCCTATATAAACCCCTTAAAGTGAGTGCTTGGGGCATCTCCTCCACCCACTGTGTCAGATGCTGGATGGTGGACCAAGCTTGCTTGTTTTGTTAATAAAAACCTCTGTGTGCTTACATCGGGTAATGGCTCTGTGGTGGTCTTGCTTGGGGGTCTTGCGACCTGGGCACAACACTCTGAGGTCCATGGTTCCAACATTTGAGTTTTTGGAGGAAAGCTTGTTACTCAAACCGCAACAGGGGCTGACTGAAGAGCAAAATGCACAGACATTTTAACATTTGATTTTCGTGGAACTTAAGGACAAAATTAAGATCAGTTGTGGCAGCTACATGACATTTGACTTTGTGTGCTGGGTAAAAATAGATCAATAATCGAAGTTAAGGTGACTTAAAATAAATAATCACTGGGTATGTTTTCTAGTTTCAGATGAATAATTTCCTAACAGACCCCCCCCCCCCCGTCTTGGGCAGAATGCACTACATAATTACTAAAGATATTGCTTTCTTTTTTTTTTTTTTTTTTTTTTTTGGTTTTTTGAGACAGAGTTTCTCTGTGTAGCATTGGCACCTGTCCTGGAACTCACTCTGTAGCCCAGGATGGCCTCGAACTCACAGAGATCCACCTGGCTCTGCCTCCCAAGGGTTGGGATTAAAGATGTATGCCACCACACCCGGCTTTCTTTTTTGATTTATATATGTGTATATACTTATATTTTAGAATTTTTTGAAATTTATTTCTAAATGTTACTGTTTTAAAAGGCAACAGATTTGTAGTAAATATACTTGGATGAGCAAAAGTAAAAACTTAGCACAAAATGTGAAATTTGACATAGTAAAATTTGAATACAGTGTTCTGGATCCAAGTAGAATAGAAGTAGGTAAGGACTGTGGTTACCTCAGCATTCTGTGGTGTATGCTGAGATCAACCAAGGTTTAGGATAGCTACTTCACATTTACATCAGTGCTGACTGGAAGCCAAAGAAATCTATTTTAGGCTAGCTGTTCAGAGAAACGATAGGGCTAAGGTTCCCTGTAAATCAGTTCTTTTTAAGGTGATCTGTTCTCTTTTGATAGCAATTGAGGTCAAGTCTAACACAGAGCCCTTACAAAGACCAAGCGGCAAATGACTAATTGTTTCCAGTCTTTGTTCTAGCTCACCTTTCATTTAATTTGCTTTCATGTATTAATTGGTATTCATAGATAAATTCTGTCAGGCCAAAGTTTCAACTGTACTTCCAACTTCAGGATGCTCCCAAGCAGAATTAATGACATTTCTAAGTTAAAAACAAAACAAAAAGAAGTAAGTCCCTGTTCTTCATTTTTCCTGAAAAATGGGGGGGGGGCATTTTAACAATGTCATTACTGCATACAGAGGAATGTACTTATTGGTCCACTGGCACAGGATGCTGTGTCAGGAGGATCACATGATTTTAATATGTCATTCTGGACAACACGAAGACCTTCCTTCAAACAAGCAAAGCAAAGAAAGGAAACCACAGCAGAGAACATTTTGATTTTGATATAGGTTAAAGAACACTAGGAGAATGGAATTCCAAGGACACTCTTCTCTGTTTTCCTCTCTGTGCTGTTTCATAGCAAACCCACATGTTGGTCCACTTTATTCCATACTAAAGAAATCCGCATTTTTGGAGATGCGATAACCTACCCCCACTTTTTCTGCAGACCGTTGGGTTCTCCCTTCCTGGTCCTGAACACTGTACCATCTCTGCCCCGGTCACCTATGGTCTAGATCTCAGGTTCTCACTTTGTGCTCATGTTCTCTGAGTACTGGCACTCTCTCAGCCTCATTGCTGACCTGTATTCCCCACTGAACCCAAAACACTTATCTGGATATGCTGGTTAGGACAAGAAAAACTACTCACGCTGTTCATGTGCACAAGGTTGAGGGTCCTCATCACAGTTCCTCAGAAGAGGTAATTACACAGTGGGATACACTTATCACTACTCTTTAGATAAAAGACACACTTATGATCCCTTGAAATGCCTACAGAAATTCTTCAAAACATTTCCCATTGGCTTATGTGTCCAATTACATTCACATTCTCCTACATTGTAACTTCAGAGTGACAGCAGAAGTTGGGTCTGTACTGTCCCTGCATGTATGTGGTGTTTGTCACACCACCTGGAGGTGGTCAGCAGCCACTCATCACCACGTTTGTCCTAGTGGGACTTGCAGAACTGGTACACTGGGCTAACACAGTCCCTGTACTGAAAGGTCCGGCCTCGTGGTGCTTACATTGCAGAGACCAATAAATAAGCACACGACACAAAGCAGGCCACCCTCAGTGTCTGGATTTAAATTATCCCTGGTGATTGTTGGGAAGAAATGTTTTTATGATCAGCCATAACAACTTTTTGAATACCAATCATTTTCACTCTTTCACAAGATAAAATAATAATAAGTTCAGGCTGTGACGATGGTCCAGTAGTTATGAACATTTGCTGCCCTTTCAGAGGACCTGAGTTTGGTTCCCAGCATCCACGTTAGGCATCTCACAACTGCCCATAACTCAGTTTCAGGGTATCAGCACTGTCCTGTCTCAGCAGGCTCCTGCATGTGTATGATGTACATAAACTCATAGAGACGTACATACGTACACATTAAATAATAAAAACAAATCTTTAAAAATAATCTCTAGTCAATTTTTACAAATATTATCAGAATCGCTTGGAAATACATTCAACAATCAACCAAGGATTTTTATATAATAAAATGAATAACTACCCTAATTTTCATCAGAGAGCTTTTATCCAGTAATTGATGGAAGCAGATGAAGAGATCCACAGCCAAGTACTGGGTTGAGCTCCTGGAGTCCTGCTGAAGAAAGGGAGGAGGGATCGTATGAGCCAGGGGGGGTCAAGGTCATGACGGGGGACCCACAGAGACAGCTGACCTGAGCTTGTGGGAGTTCATGGACTCTGGACCTACAGTTAGGGAGCCTGCATGGGACCAACCTAGGTCCTCTGCATGTGTGTGACAGTTGTGTAGCTTGGTCTGTTTGTGAGGAGGCTCCTAGCAATGAGATCAGGACCTGTCCCTGGTGCTTAGCTGGCTTTTGGGAAACTGTTCCCCATGCTGGATGACTTCATCCAGCCTTGATGCATTGGGAGGAGCTCGGTCCTTCCTCAACTTGATGTGCCTTGCTTTATTCACACCCAAGGGAGGCCTGCCCCTTTCTGAATGGAGATAGAGGAGGGGTGGATAGGGAGTGGGTAGATGGGAGGCTGGGGGTAGGGAACGGGAGGAGAGGAGGGAGGGGAAACTGTGGTTGGTATGTAAAATAAATAAAAAATAATAAAAATATATAAATAAAATGACTAAAATAGCAGCTACCTAATTACTGACCAACGAACTCACTGATGAACGTTTTGTGTGCAATCCACACTAACACGGAGAGGGAGGGGCTAATTCCATCTTCTCTCAGTGATATACCAACTATGCATGAAAAAAGTTAAAGTTAAAAAAGTTAAAAAATACCTCATTCATCTATGTCTGTGTGCCACATGAATGTCTGGTCCTTCTGGGCCAGAAGAGGGTGTCAGATGCCCTGGAACTGGAGGGAGAGATGGCTGTGAGTGCTGCTAACTGAACCCAAATCCTCTGGAACAGCAGCCAGTGCTCTTAACTGCCGAGCCATTTCTCCAGCCTAGGTGGGTGCCTGGCTCCAGGTGCAGAAGGTTTAGTTCAGGTGCATAGGATGGAGTTATTCTTGATCCTTTAAATTTTAACAAAATTTAAAATTTGATAAATTATATCCATAGTCTGGCACTGATGGTGAACACATTTAATAAAAGCATTGGGAGGTAGAGGGAGTTGGTGGATCTTTGTGAGTTCAAGCCAGCCTGTCCTACAGTGCAAGTTCCAGGACAGCCAAGGCTACACAGAGAAACCCTGTCTTGAAAGAACCCAAAAAAAAATATGTCTAGAAATGAGTTTTTATTTGAACTAATTTTTATGGTTTCATAGAACAATTTGGTTTTGAGCACTCTAACACACTATCCCTTTCACAAATGTTCTCAGAGTTGGTTTGAGCACTCTGTAACACACTATCCCTTTCACAAATGTTCTCAGAGGAGAGCGCCAGCAACTTGTGTATAGGACGCAGTTATCTGCTGGCCCACACTGCAGGTAGATTCCAGATTCCAGTCGCTGTTGCAGACAGTAGGGTGGAGACTGAATCCTCCCTCTCTCTGTGGTGTCCTTTGCCCTGATTCTTTCCATCATGTGAAGCCCAGCAGGCTGCAGAAGGCAGGAAGACTGTGGAGAAGAGAGACGTGCAGAGTTGTGCACACAGGGCCTGCTGGTTCCTTCTGATGCTCCTGGGTACTTCTCACTCACCAGGTCAAAAGGATGTACCCTTCCTGTGGGTGCCAGCTTTGGAAGGGACACATCTCAACAGAGCTAGGAGTCTATTCCCTTCACCACGTCCTCTAGAACAGCACACGGGTGACTGGCTTGTGAGAAGAGGCTCAAGAGGGACACCCTTCCCTCCATCCCTCACGTCTGTAATGGGCTGCCTGCTGCCAAGAAGCGGGGAGGAAATGGACAGTGGACTTGACTGCTAAGCCCCTGCTCTGAATTATTTTATTTCTTGTTTATTTCTCCATGGGAGATGGCAACTATGGTGATATTTTATTTGTACTGAAATGTGATTTTAATTTTATGTTAATAAATAAAGTTGCCCTGGGGTCAGAGCTACTAGAGCCATAGCAAGAGCATGATGGTTAAAAGAGCTAGGTAGATTTCTGTGTGTTCAGGGATACAGCCAGTATTGGAGACATACGCCTTTAAGACCTGGAGGGCGGTACTTACAGGCAGTGACGAGGCAGTCATGTGGTTGGGTTTACAACCAATGAGAAGGCAGAACAGAAAGACTATTTAAACACAGACAAACAGGAAGTAGCTCTCTCTCAGGGAAGTTAGGAGCACTGCAGGAGGTAAGATTTTATCTCTGAGCTCTGACTTCTCGGCTTTCTCTTTTATATTGGCTCTGTGTTTCTTATTTTAATAAGACGATTGGTTACATCTACAGGCAACCTTAGGCTGTATGTATCCTCTGCTTTAATGGCTTCTTAACTGAACTTTTATATATACACTCCTTCATGTATTTTTCTATTATTACCCATTTTGGTATTAAATACCTAGGAGAGTTGTCTTAAGCATGCATCACCACCCCCTCATTAGAAGTCTCACATTCATGAAATCATAGGCTGGACTTGGCCTCCACTGTCTGTCCATCTGCTTCAGTGACTGTCAGATAAAAGACCAGTGAACCCTTGTCCTATGATTAAACAGCCATGGGATAAAACCCAACACTTTAGTCACTGACACCCATGAAAGTGTAATGGAGCAGAAGAACTCCTGTTGCTGACACCATAGCCTTGGGATCGCCATATACCAGGGCACTGCTCACATGTGGATGGCACTGCTGTATGGAAAACTACTGTGCTGCAGTTCACATGAGACCGCAGCCCACAGAATTCTATACAGGCTTTGATGGTGGTAAAGAATCTCTCCATTCCTGGTTTGTACTTACTCCAACGCACTTCTTTTGGTTAACCACGCTAGTGTACAAGAGTCTTCCCTGTTGTGCAGCAACAGCCTCATGCACCTGATACTCACTCTTTCTTTGTTGTCCTTGGAGACAACATGGGTGCATTAGCCTATATTGTCTAGCTGTGTGCAGGTGCATGTTCACACAATGACCTGGGCGCCTTCTGCCATATTGTGATATTGGGGAGCTATGTCCTCCATAAGTAACCAGGATGGTAGAGCTGTTGGGACAATTGTGGGTCCTTTGAGAGTTGGAGCCTTACTAGAGGAAGTATATCACTGGGATGTATGTCACTTTGAGTTCTTATAGTCTTATTTCACTTGCTGTTTACTCTGTGCTTCCTGCCTGCCTCTGAACTTCCTGCCACTTCCTGCCATGTCTCCCCGCCATGATGGATTCTTATTCCTCTGAAACCATAAGTACAAAACCATTCTTTGTTGAGTTTCTAAGTTATGGTATTTTTGCCTTGACAATAGAAGAGTAACTAAGATTCTGCGTCTCTCAGAGCACATCCAGGTCTTTAAGCAGTGCATGCATGCAGGTGAACACGCCACTGGTGCAAATTCAGAAGGCCCAAGAGTACAGCCCCTTGATGCTCACTTTCTGTGAAAACAGCAGAAATGCCACCGAACATCACTGGGGCCACTCCATCCTATGCTTTTTCTTAGACATTGTCCCCTCTACCCCAGGACTTTGAGGGTCTCCCATTTTCACTATGTTCATAGCTGAAGTCATTCTAGGTCCTGGAACCCAAGGTGACTCTTCCCCTCAGGACCATGTTGTTTCCAAGCCCAAGGTGCTGGATTTTAAGATCTATGATGGGAACTCAGGGTCATGGCCTCTCCTGGACATATCCTCTGGTGTTTTGTAACAGGGCTTTCACATAGGGAGAAGCGTGGCAGGGTACCAAAGGGACAATGTCCAGGTTTTTGTTGCCTGAAGCTGAATTGCTGTGACCCAGGGCCCTTTTCCAAACTAAGCCACCCATCCTAGAATTCCTGTAAGCCACTACTCATTTTTCAGTGGATGGGCCAATTGCCAGAAAGTCTTCTTAGGGAGTTCTGAGGTAGAGCAGGAGTAGGCAGAATGCTGGCTGAGGGCTGCTATGTTCTGGGTGCTGGTCCTTGAATGACTCCTACAGACTCTTAGGCTCTCTGTAGACTCTCTACAGGTTCTTTCAGAGAAATGGATTTGGACATAGATGGTTTCTTCTTCCTATGTAACAGCATCCTTCCCAGGAGGGGTCCTGCTCATGATGGAAGGAATGAGTTGACTGTGACTCTCTGACACATGGATCCCATTCCTTAGCGTGAAATTCGAACCCTCTGTCCTGTATTTAAGGTTTTACAAGTTCAGAATTAGTCTGCAATTCCTACTGTGTGTGCTTTCGTTTTGTTTATATTGCATTGTTTCAAACTACTCAGGACTTCACACATGTGAGCACGCACTATACCGCTGAGCCGTATTCCTAGTCCCACATTCACTTTTGCGTGCTGTATGTTATCTCTAAAAAGAAAATCTTGTTTATAAGCACTTTTTATGAGAATATCTAAAAAATATATTATAGACATATCTATCCCTACTAGTCAGACTTTTTAGTTTTTTTCACTCTTGGCCCTCTATTTCTCTCTCTCTCTCTCTCTCTCTCTCTCTCTCTCTCTCTCTCTCTCTCTCTCCCTCCCTCCCTCCCTCCCTCCCTCCCTTCCTCCTCCTCTCTCCCTCTTCCTCCCTCTCTCTCATCTCTCTTCTCTCCCTTTTCTCAATAGATTGAAGCCTGTTGGGAAAACCAGCAAAGCATCCCCATGATTCCTTACAGTCTACTTGATCTTTGGGAGAGGGTTTTATCCTGACTTCTGGGTTTCAGCCACTCCATGGAGCCCCCAACTTGTGAAGAGGGGATGCTGCTGCCTCTGTCCAGCGTTCTGAATATTCATTTCCTTAGCTCCCTCACTTGGATTGATTTTTCAGTGCACAGCCTTCGTTCAGTGACCAGAACCAGCCTCCCAGGATCTTTCCTCTGCTAACATGATCTCACTAGTCCACCTTACCGTGCTAACCATACCAGCATCACTGACAGTCCTTGGTGCTCTACATGCAGCTTTCCCAGTGTTCTGCCAGAGCACAGTTCGTGGTCCATCCAAAGCTCTCTGTGCTGGACCAACAGCATTGGCTGCTGCTGTGGACTGGTTCTAGCAAAACCTCTCCCTGCAGTTCTGAATCAGCACCCTCACCCATTCAAACGTACTCTTAGGAATCCTGACATCTTCAAAAACAACTCCTCTCATATCAAACACATCTGGCCTTTGTGACTTTCATTTTCTCCACGGTGCCTGCTTCCAAGTTTCCTAGCATGAGCTTAGCTTCTGCACTGGAACTTGACAGTGAAAATATCCCAGCAATTGTGCATCTTCTGACCATTCACAATGGATTTCAGCACCAGCAAAAAATACTTTCAGGGTCTTCTAAACCAGTATTATTTTAGAATAAGGAACCATGGATTGGAAAGCTGAGGAATGGGGTCACAGTGGCAAACACCCTAATCACTTCAGACCCCAGGGCCTGCCTGAGAAGTTCTGAGCCTGCTACACAGGGCACACTGAGGAGACGAGGCTGTGAGCCGCATCCCTCTCCCCTTGACAGGATGTCACCGGTGTCCACAGGAATCACAGAGAAGCTAGAGATGCCCAACAAATACTTTGTGGATGGAATTTGTTGAAGGAAATGGGGAACTTGTAGCTAGAGTTTTCCTGCCTGGCCCATGGTCAGAACAAATCTCTCTCACCCGCCAGTCCCGCAGCTGCTCAGACCCAACCAAGTAAACACAGAGACTTATATTACTTATAAACTGTATGGCCATGGCAGGCTTCTTGCTAACTGTTCTTTTTCTTAAATCAACCCATTTCTATTAATCTATAAGTTGCCATGTGGCTCGTGGCTTACCGGTATCTTAACATCTTCTCATGGTGGTGGCTGGCAGTGTCTCTCTGACTCTGTATTCCAATTCCCAGAATTCTCCTTTCTCCTTGTCCTGCCTATACTTCCTGCCTGGCTACTGGCCAATCAGTGTTTTATTTATTAACCCATCAGAGCAACACATTTAGCATACAGAACATCCCACAGCAGGAACTGTCAAAAATACGTTCTGGGAAGAGTTGCTATGTATCACATAGAAGATAAGTAGAGGAGGAGCTATGATCACCAGGCAGTCACCTGAAACCATGCAGGCCCCTCACACAACCCCACCAAATCTGCTCTAGCTTTTGGCCACACCAGCTCTCCTGGCAAGCAGGCCTGAGGTAGCAATGTGTTGCCAACCATGCCAGCCGCCTCCACAAGTGAAGTTTACCCTGAGATGTGCCCTGGTCAGCTGCCCATCAATTCCTCCTTGTTAAGATCAGATGTGTGTCCCTACCACAAGATCTTCTGGTCATACCAAGGCCTCTCGGTTGTGTTATTGTTGTTAGCAGGCTTTTCTGTGTAGTGATGTCACTCTGTTTATCCATCATGCCATGGTCTCACTCAAGGCCTTCTCACCTATGTCCCCTTTTCATAGAGAGAAGAACATCACTCTGAGAAAGCCTTATCCTAACCTTAGGAATCCTAACCTAGACACTGCACTGGGGACCAGGGATGTAGCTCAGTTGACAGAGTGCTTATTTAGCATTCATGAATCCTTAGGGGATCCTTAGAACTGTGTAAACCTGGTGATGGAGCACATTTATATTCCTTGCACTGGGGGGAGGGAGGCTGTCAGACCAGGTTCAAGACCAGCGCTGGCTATGAAGTGAGTTGAGGCTAGCCTGGGATAAATGAGACCCTGTGCCACAATAAAACACACACACACACACACACACACACACACACACACACACACACACACACACACAGATATGGATACATATGGATACATACCCCTCACATTAAAATAATAGCATTGTAATTTCTAAGGTACTGAGGGTATAGATCAGTTGGTAGTTTACCAATGTGTATGAAACCCTGGATTCTATTCCCAGCACTGCATAAAGTGGATTTAGTGTCTCTTACAAGGTGCAGGCAAGAGGATCAGAAGTTCAAAGTCATCTTTGGATACATAGGCAGTTGTAGATCAGCTTTTGATAATCCAGACAATGCCTCAAAAGCAAAAACATTACAGGTAAATGGATGTAGCTATAAATAATCATCCCAAGGGAGCTAACCTGGACTTAGGCAAATATCACATGCTTTATGTCTTGTATGGATGTTACTTTTGAATTTGTAGATATTTGTGTTTCAGTTAGAATTCCCACAGAGGGGAGGGATCAGGAAGGCACAACAGGTGGGGGTAACTTTCAAGGGGGAGGGGGCAGTCAGCTTTCTCTGAGGGTGTGAACCATGGTAGGTGGACCACACTCCTGTGGAAGAACACACATCCCAGATTTGGAGGACACAAACGGGACTTGGTGACTTTAAAAAGAGAGAGAGCATGGAGGTGGGTGCACAGGGAGGTGGGAGGTGGATCTGGGAGAAGCGGGGGCAGGGATGAATGCCATCAAATAAATTCTGTGAAATTCTCAAAGATTTTATAAAAATATTACTTTAAAAAGAAGAAGAGAAAAGGAGAAGAAGAGCGGGTTGGATGGACAAGCAGATGAAGATTGCTGGCACACAAGTCTCACAGCCTGAGTTCCATCCCCAGAGCCCAGGTACAGGTGGAAGAGGAGAACTGACCCCACTAGATACCCTTGGATCTCCACAGCTGTGTGGTGGTGTGTGCCTGCACATACACTGACCACCAATAAAAAATGCTGGGGTCGGAGAGATGGCTCAGTGCTTAAGAATGTAGTGTGCTGCTCTTCCTCAAGACCTGAGTTTGGTTCCCAGCACCACATTGGGAGGGTCAGAACCACCTGTGATTCGAGCTCCAGAGGATCTGGCTTCCCCTCTGACCTCAGTGGGAAGCTGCATTCATGTGTGCTCCCACATCCATGTAATTAAAAATAAAATAAAATAATAACAAAGGAGAAAATGAACCTGTTTCTGGCATTAGTGAGGCACAATTTTAAGTGTGTCTCTAAGGAAGTTTCCAGAGAAGGGGGAAAGGTCCTCCCTAAATGTGAGTGACACCATGTCATGATCTCAGATGGGCACACATAAAAATAAACAATGAAATAAATCTAGTTTAAGTAAGTAAATCTTAGTGTGCTTCTGTTGCTGTATATAATATAACTCTCTGGAAATTTTATAAAATGTAGAAGTGTATTTAGATCATGATGCTACAGGCTGGAAAGTCCAAGGGTGGAATCTGGTCCCTGGTGAAGGTCTTGTTTCTCATCCCCTCTGAGAACACCACACTGAGAGACAGATCAGCTCTGGTAGCTCAGGTCCCTTCCTCTTCTCACAAAGACATTAAAGTCATCCTGGGGTCCCATCTTTATGACCTTTCCTGATTCCTATTTACCTCTAAACCTCCAAAACCCATTGCCGGCTGAACCTGGGGATGAAATTTCTAACATGTGGACTTGTAGGGGAGACATCCACATCACAGAAGCTTCTGTCTGTCAGGATTCTGTCAGGAAAGAACCCAGTGAGACAAGGTGACAACAGCAGTGTCCCCAAGGGGTGACAAGGTGCCGACAGTGTAGAGAAATGAGGCCAGGCAGCCCATTCACTGAAGCAGAAATTACTGTGGGTCGGTTGTCAGTATCTCATCAAGACACTCAAGACAGGTGGTCCCTGTACGCAATGTGGAGGACAGGGAAGAGCGAAGGGGAATGACAGACAGGCAAAGGCAGAAATCTTTGCAGAGAGGCATTAATGACATGAGTTAGGACCATTGGATGAGGGACAAGCTGGGGTTTGGTGACCCCTCTTTGAAGGAGTTATGTGAACAAATCATTAAATCTCTCTTTCTTCCCTCCCCCCAGCTCCTGCCAGGGCTCCTCATTGGTCAAACTAAACTGGAAGGGACACAGAGCGGAGTCGGCATCTGTGCAGGCCAGCCACCTAGAGCAGAATGCAGAGGGAAGAAGGGCAGAGAGCCTCGGGGAAGTGAAGGGGAGGCTCCTCAGGTTGGGGCCGATTTCCCAATCAGACTGCTCGGCCTAGCTAACAGCAGCCAAGTGTTGCTGAAAGAGTAGAACAGTGACCCGAGGGTGCCATCCAAATCCCCTCTCCCCGATCTCAAAGTCCATGTCTGAAAAAGTCCTAGAGGCCACAGGCACTGGGAGAGCAAGGTGTGTGTGTGTGTGTGTGTGTGTGTGTGTGTGTGTGTGTGTGTGTGTGTGTGTGTGTGTGTGTGTAAAAGCATGCCTGGCAAAGCTAGATGAGAAGACTGAGTCTTAGTTCTCTTTTTTCCCTCCCTTTTTATTATTTCTTTGAGAATTTCCAATAAAATACTTTATCACTTTCACCCTCTTCCTGGTTAGCCTTTTGTCAACTAGACACAAGCTAGAGGTACCAGGGAAGAGAAGCCTCGATCGAGAAATCTCTGTCTCTCTGTCTCTCTGTCCCCCCTTCTCTCTCTCTCTCTCTCTCTCTCTCTCTCTCTCTCTCTCTCTCTCTCTCTCTCTCACACACACACACACACACACACACACACACACACACACACACACACACTTTTTCTCTTTCAAAGCAGGTTCTCACTATGTAGCCCTGGTTGGCATGGGACTGGCTATGTAGACTAGGTTGCCCCCAAACTCACAAATATTCTCCGGAATGCTGGAACTAAAGGTGTGGGTCATCTCGCCCTGCCTTATTGGGCATTTTCTTGATTAGTGATTGGTGTGGGAGGTCCTAGGCCACTGGGACAGTGCTGCCCTTTGGCAGTTGGTGCTGGGTTGTACAAGAAAATGGGGCTGAGCAGGGCAGTGACTTCAAGGCCAATGTGGTCTACAGAGTGAGTTCCAGGACAGCCAGGTCTACACAGAGAAGCCCAGTCTCAAAAAACAAAAACAAAAGACAAGCAAACAACCAAACAAACAAAAGAAAATGGGGCTGAGCAAGCCATGAAGAATAGAGGGTAAGCAGCATCCCTCCATGGCCTCTGATTCCAGGTTACTGCTTTGAGTTCCTGCCTTGGTTTCCCCTGATGACGGACTGTATGTGACCCACAAGCCATGTAAACTCTTTCCATCACAAGTTACTTTTGGTCATTCCCTTAGCAACTTTTCTATTGTTGTGACAAAACATTGTGATCAAGACAACTTAGAGAAGAAAGCATTTAATTGGGAGCTGGTTTACAGTTCAGAGGGTGAGTCCACCATGGCAGGGAGCAGGGCAGCAGACTGACAGGCATGGTGCTGGAGCAGTAGCCGAGAGCTTACATGTTAAGATAACAACCACGAGGCAGAGAGAGAGAGAGATCAAGATGGAGATTGAGAGGAAGGGAGGAGGAGAGGGAGAAAGGGAGGGAGAGAGAGAGAAAGAGAGTACTCACTGGGTGTGGTGTGTGGGCTTTTGAAATCTCAAAGCCAACCCTAGTGACACACCTCTTCCAATGAAGCCACATCTCTTAACACTCCCCAAACAGTTCCAGCAACTGTGGACCAAGCATTCAAATGTGTGAGCTTATGGGACCATTTTCATTCCAGCCACCCAAGTCACGGCGTTTATTACAGCAGCAGCAAACATGATAATTCTCTCCCCCACTCCTCCCAGGTCTACCCTGCCTTCTCTACGCACCCACCTTTGTGTTCTCCTAGATTTTTTAATCTACCAATCTATTTTTTTCTGCTCATATACCCTTGGGTGTGTGGCCTTTCACCGAAGCATGGCCAACTTACTAGGCCTGAACCCTTCAGGAAAACCCACTCTCCCTCTCCCAGCACCTATCAATTGCCAATGGTTCCTTGGCTGGGGCGGGACTTTGTGCTGATCTCCCTTCTCCATGCTGGGATGTGGTCTAGCCTGAGCTTGTGCAGATGCTGTCACTGTCACGATTGCTGTTCTGTGAGTCTACACGTGTGAGCAGGGGCTGTGTCTGGAAAACAACTTCCCTGTAGTCATCTGCCATGTCTGCCTCTTGCAGTCTTTCTCTCTCCTCTTCTGCAGTGGTCCTGGGGGAAGAGGATGTGGTACAGACGTTCCAAATGCAAAGGAACATAGTCCAAAAAATGACACATGCTGCCAAAACACAGCCAGTTTAGAGAGCTGGTTTAGGAGGCTTCACCACAAACTGCCTTTGTTTTCCCAACCCTGGATTGACTGTGAAGGTAAAATTCTCCTCTCTGTCCTTTGCACTGGGTCACTGTTGGCTATTGGAAGTCCCTGCAGTCCTGTTTCAACTGCAGTGGCAGGTCTGCTTTAATGTGACCCTCCCACATTACAGGCTAGTTGGCTGGGGGACACTTGGAGGAGTGAGGACCAGAGGGTCCTCTCATGCAAGTGACTTGGAGGTGTCTTTTCACCATGGCTCCCAGCCTCAGGACTGGGGGAGGCGGGTGCTGTAGGGAGGGAGTATCACCAGGGCCTCGGCAGAGTCTGAAGTACTCCTAATCACGCTAACATTCTCTGTTGACCTGGGGGTCTCTGCAGAAATGGAGTGCATGGCTGCTCCTGCTGTGGGATGGTCTGTATGTAAAATTGCTCTGATTGGTCAATAAATAAAACACTGATTGGCCAGTGGTGAGGCAGGAAGTATAGGCGGGATTAACAGAGAGGAGAAAGGAGAGAACAGGAAGGTGGAGGGAGTCACTGCCAGCTGCTGCCATGACAAGCAGCATGTAAAGACGCCGGTAAGCCATGAGCCACGTGGCAAGGTATAGATTTATGGAAATGGATTAATTTAAACTATAAGAACAGTTAGCAAGAAGCCTGCCACGGTCATACAGTTTGTAAGCAATATAAGTCTCTGTGTTTACTTGGTTGGGTCTGAGCAGCTGTGGTACTGGCGGGTGACAGAGATTTGTCCTGACTGTGGGCAAGGCAGGAAAACTCTAGTTACATGCTCCTGAGAGGAATTTCACCTCCTCATGAGCCCCCTCAGCAGTGGAGGTTATTACCAGAAAGAGGAGCAACTGTACCCACTGCTCCCTGAAGAAGGGTTTGCCTACCTTCACCTACCCAATGCCTTCACCTGAAACTCAGGGGTCTTTCCAACCCAAGTGATCAAGTGGCAGAGATGAATAGAACATCACCCTATCTGTCTGGCACACTGCCAATACCCTTCAAACTCTGATGATCTGGGCTATTCCATCCTTCCAAAATACCAAGATGAGGAGCAAGCACCAGGGTGTTCAGGGGTTTCCCCAAGGACCCCCTCACCACACTCCTGTCTGCCAGGCAGGGTGTGGGGTCAGCTGGCAGGCTGTATCACCTGCTGTGCAACCTGCTGAGGACTCAGGAGGCTTGTCCTTTTCTTCTGGGCACCTGAACCCACATGAAGAGATCTAACTCCACAACTACTTTTTTCCTCACGGAAGAGCAACTCTAGTCCTGTTGGCTACTCAAAGTCCCTGCAGTCTCGGTTCAACTCTAATGGCAGGTCGGCTCTAAGGCCCCCTCAAGCAGTGTGGATTAGCTGTCCTGTCCACTCCCTGAGTTCTTTCCACATGCACAAAAGCAGGAGTGAGAGGTGAAGGAGAGGTTGGGACTGAGAGCCTGCACTCTGCCTCCTTCCAGTTCTACCTTTAAGTAAATAAGCTTGCAGAATGCACAGATGAGTGCATTTTTTATATTTATTCACCACCTGCTTAAGGAACCAAGAGAAATGTCTGGATGATAGCGAGACAAAACAGACAGTGGTCTTCTCGCGAGATCCCATTCCATGGAGACACATTAGGAACGAACAAGGGGCAACTTTGTGTGATAATAAAATGAACAATAAAGAAAAACGTCCCTGGACACACCCCATTCCCCAGGCTCAGGGCTCTTCTTGGAATAGGGGCAGAAAGAGGTGGTGGATGACTTCAAGGACAGAGTGTTTTCCAGACACAGCAGGACACTGCGCAGGTGAGCTCACGGGGATCGTGACAGCGTGAATAAGACCTGTGCAAGCTCACAGCACACAAGATCCCAGCATGGAGGGGGTGAGGTGGACACAAAATCCCACCCCAGCTGAGAAGTTATTGGCATTGGATTGCTGGTAGGAGAGGAAGAGTCAACTTTCTTTAATGGTATGACCTCTTGTTGACCAACCTCTAGGGCAGACCCCATCGCCAAGACTATTAGGCTCATTCAAACTGGACTTGATGAAGGGGAAAAAAAAGAAAGCTTTAAGTTGGGTGGGTAGGGAGGTGAGAGTGGAGTTGGGGGTGAGGAACGAATACGATCAAAATACATTGGATAAAATCCTCAAAGAATTAGTTAAATTATTATTAATAAAGAAAAAGTTCGTGTGAAGAGCTCTTCTTAATGTCTAGGAAAGAACTCACTTGTCTTCTAATATTTCTATCAAAGAAGAGGGCAGGGACTGGAGAGATGGTTCAGCAGTTAATTGAATCTGGGTTCAATTCCCAGCTCTCACATGTTGCCTCACAACCATCTCTAACACCAGCTCCAGGGGAACTGACATGCTCTTCAGACCTTCACAGGCACCAGGCATGCTTGTGGTGCATGCACATATATCCAGGCAAAATACACATAAAACAAAACCAAAGTAAAAGAGGAGAAGGGTGGATTGAAAGAGTGGACATGTGGGAAGTGAATTTTGAGTCTAGAATGGCTGAGGAGGTCAGTACATAATCACTGGCAACAAATGTCTGTCCCAAGGAAGTCAGGACAGAAGAGGGGGCTGCTTTTATGTGCAGTCTTTGGTGAAGCACCTCCCCAAGCAGGTCCACAACCAGGGTGTGTGGGAGGTTGTAGCTGCTGCCCACTGCCTACTGTTAGAACAATGTGAGCCAAGCCAGCCGGACCCCAGGCCACTAAAGAATCCCTTTCCCAAGGGATGGAAGTCGTGTAAGGAGAAGCCAAATGTGGCTTGGCAGTGCCTTGGCTAAGGACCCAGAGACTAAAGAGACATCATCTGACAGCTTTTCCATTACAGCTCTCATGTCATAGTGCCCCAAACACCTAAACAAAGGACAAACCTAGAAGGAGGCTTCATTCCCAACAGCTCTAATCTAGGACGATTCTCAAACATGGTGCCCACCCTGGCCTGACCTGCTTCATCCTGCATCACTTTTACCCACATCCTCCACCACCATACCGCCCTCTGGTTTGTAGTCCAACAAAAAGCTCTTCACTTCCATTCTCTTCGGCTGTTGTTCCTTCTTCCTGGCTATTAGGTACCGTCTTCCAGCTTACAGTTTGTCTACATCAGCTTGTTTCTCCATTGAAACATTAACATTCCTCTTCTAGTAACAAACAATTTCAGGCAAAAAACCAGAGCTATTTCTTTCTGGGTGGGTCTTTTGGCCTTACGACTGTCCTCAGGCTTCCAGCCCCGGGTCCCTTAGAACAGAGGAACAAATGTGATGCCCTCATCATATCCACCATCTTGTAGCTATCGATACCCCTTCCTTCTCTAGGGAAGTCAGCGTATTTAATTTTTTCTGTTGAATAAAGGGGTGGGGATACAAATTGAGGTGTAGTTCCCTGATTGCCTGAATGGATTTTCTTCACAAGACAAATGCATGGAGCAAAACCTGGTGTTGCTTTTCTAGCTCCAACCGATGTTTCCTGGTACTACCTCCCAGCATTCCTCTATTGCGCCCTGCACTTCCTTCCTGAACCCACTGTTAGCATAATTTCACAGCCAGTGGGCCTTCCTCGTGCTTGCTTGTGGTGTGTTATTTCTTCACAACTTTGAAGCAAATTCCTGTACTATTGCTCTCCTAGTTTGTCACAGTATCTGAATTTAATCTGTTCCCTTATCTTCCATACCAACTGCTCATGAGTAAATACACTTGAGTCAGGAGAAGCCTTTTCCAGTGTTGAATTTACCCATGTGGATGCTAAAAGTCAGTTTCTGCCTTCCTTTCTCCTGTTTCCTCAGTTTAATTCTGAACTATGCTTTGAAAGGACTTTAGCTCAACCTTTGGAGTTGCCGGGCACCTCCATGATTCAGTATATATTCAGATTTCTTTTTCCAGTATTAACATCCCTCCCTTAGAAATTGGCACTACATGATTGGATGGAAAGTACTCATTGTGATTATTCCCAGTCAGGACTGGGAAGACTCTGAAAACCCAACCTGCCACATTCCTGAAAATGGCCAGATTGTGCAATCTGGGAAAATCAGACCTGTGTGAAGAGAAATCTTTATGTTCTGAAAGATAAATTATGGCCAAGTGGGATTATGCAAGATGAAAAAGGGGATTTTGCTCCACTAGCCGAGGGACAGTATATATAGATAGCCTCAGCCACATCTTCTCAACAAGTGACACAAGCCACTCACCAGAGGTCTCAGCAGGAACTGACAGGCCAGGTGAGTTGTCAGAACTTTCCAACATTTGCTCTTTGCAGATTCTTTTCCCCAACAGCATTCACTTGTGTTTTCCTGCTCTGTGTCTTTCCTGAATCTACTAGATGGATTAGAATTCACTGGAGGCAATACTTTTATCATGGAGATTTGTTGTATGCTTCTGTGTGAATTCAGGGGAGGGTGGAGTCAGCCCTCTACAGATAGACTGCAGAGATCTATGATGGCTATAAGGCCCCTACACGCCTCTCTGGAAACTTCCTATACACTTGGGTTTTGGCTGGCAAGATTGGAATACAATGTGCTTTATACTAATGATCCATTTGCAAACTCTCAGTCAGTGGCAGTCTAATGAAATGTGGAAATGGGGAGCTAGATAGCTCCCTGGAATCCACTTATATCATCAATTTCTACTTGTGTGTGGGTTTATGTATAAAATCCAGAGGGATTGGTTATTGGCATAAAAGGACAGCTCAACATTACAGACGCATCCACCGCCCCAAGAAATGGCATATTCATCCTTGTGTTTTCCCGGCCCTACAGCAGGATGAAGCCATCCATTGCCATCATTTTTTGCTTCTTGGTCCTGGGAGTTGACAGCCAAAGCTGGTTTGAGTTCATTAAACAGGCTGGTCAAGGTAAGGGCAAAGGATGGGGACAGGAGGTTGCATTTGTGAGTTCCAAGTATTTACCAGAGCAGGGACCACATAATTAAGGGATAACGTGCTTGTGAAGTCTCCATAGATAGACAAGCTGCGTTGCTCTTCCCATGTAGTTCTGAACTCTTCTGGTCAGTGTTTACCTTTTTCTGTGAGGATCCCAAGCCTGAGATCACGTAATGTTTGTGCAGCAGCTTTCCCACAGGAGTGTAGGAACAATCTGTATTTGAAAGTTGCAGATTTGCCAACAGAAGAGGGGATCTGCTGCCCCCTTGTGGCAGCTCATGTCTGGTGTCTGGTGTCTATGTCTGGTGACTGTGAATTGAAGTACATCCCAAGGGTAGAGTGTTCTAGGCCAGGCACAGGAGAACCAGTGCAGTCCCCAGTCCACAGTGACAGCAGCCAAGGCTAACTGAACTCTTCACACAATGAAAAGGAGTTGTCCAATATGTGTGGAAATGATTTAGTTTTTAAATTAATCTTGTGGTGTAATGCCACGTCTATCTTTTAAGGAAACTGAGGCACAAAGCATAATAAGCTATCTAGCAACAACAAAAAACCCTGGAAGAACACAGGTTAGCCCAGGTTGGCCCGCTCCTCATAATTCACGACACAGCTCCCGGACAGAGAGAGGACTTCATGAGCACACACTCACTGTTGACCTGAGAAGCAGCAGGTCATGGGTTGGGGAAGGCAGCTGCCTGTGAAGGACGCTCCAGATCCCCTGCCACCCACAGAAGACGGTGACTTGCTTACCTGGAATATAGGTCTTCTGGGGCTGAGACATGGACAAGAAACTGTCACCAAGGGAAGTACATCCCGTCAGCCATAGCACAATAAAAATTAAATGAACCTAGATATTGGGCTTTCCTTTTTCTCCTAACTTGTCACTTTTGAAGATATTTCCCATCTAATGTTAGCTGGATCTGTCCTTCAGTGCACAGCTCACCACAGCTGTCCTTGGTTTACACCTTCTGCTGTTTGTGGCACCTTCCTGAGAAGCAGAAAAATGAGATGATAAGCTGAGCATCTTCCATGAACATCCCACGTGCATTTTCTCAGGTTTTCTGCATAACCACCAAGGTGGCTTATACTCTTCCCTGTTCTTGGAGAGGATGTAGACATTTTAAACCTAGTGTGCCCTTTGCCACCTAGAGTCTCTGATCATCCAGCTTGTTTCTGTCTGTATCAGAGAACTCACTGTTGTCTCCGCTGGTGGAGAGCTGAGAACAGCTCAGGTTGCAATAGATCCTGGACATTCCGTGGGGTCAGAGAAGAATCGCACTCACTCTGCCCGGAGAACAGTGTCTCCCATGGCCTGTGCTAGGAGAGAGCTGTGGCTGCAGTGGTGATTGTAGCACTTGGGAGGCTGAGGCAGAAGGATTGTGGGTTTCAGGCTAGCCAGGGTTATATAGAGATGCATGCTGCCTCTAAAGGAAGAGAACATAAGAGAAAGGAAAGAAATGGAAGAAGAAGGAGGGGGCGGAGGAAGGGAAGAGGCCTCATGTCTCACACCATAGACAGATGTTTCCCTGGGCCATTTCAGAGAGAGCTTCATCATCACATGATGAAACATCCCCTAGCGAGCATCTCTCCTCTGTATGCTTTTGGAGCAGCCAAAGACCAACATCAACAGAGTTAAGACAGGAATCCCTCAGAACAAAACTCATCCCAAAAGTACTTCTCCTTGCAAAGCATGAGGAAGTAAGAACTATTCTTTTCAAGCCAGCAACAGTTCTGTGGTTTGTGAAAGGCCGAAGTCATTGGGATGAGTTGGACGGAAGTTTTAATCCTCTCTTTTGCCTAAATGCAATCTTCTTCATCATTCTCCTAACTCTCCAGGGACTAGAGACATGTGGCGGGCTTACTCTGACATGAGAGAGGCCAACTGGAAATACTCAGACAAATACTTCCGTGCTAGAGGGAACTATGATGCTGCCCAAAGGGGACCAGGAGGAGCCTGGGCTGCTAAAGTGATCAGGTAACAGAGGTCTCTGTGAGCAGAGCTTGACTGCTCTGGACAGTCAGGAGGGGCTCTCCTCTGCATCCTGTGCACACTGCCCATTAACTGTCCTCTTTTCTGTGCATAGTACTGGGAGGGGTTGGCAATGATGCATGATGCCCCACCCTCTCTCCCCTGGTGCTGCTCATCCATCATGAGGGTGACTTCCTGGGTCGAGCAGATGTTTATTCAGGCAGGATCAGTACCATCCTCTCTTTCCCTGGTGTTCCTGGGCTCCTCTTAGGGCCATCTCTTGAAGAAGGGAGTCCAGAGGGTGGGGCCATTGCCATCAGCTTGGTTATGGGTCTTCTTGTCTGTCTTGATTACAGTGATGCCAGAGAGGATATTCGGAGGTTCATAGGACGTGGAACAGAGCAATCAAGAGCTAACCAGTTTGCCAACGAATGGGGTCGGAGTGGTAGAAACCCCAACTACTTCCAACCTCTTGGCCTGCCTAGTAAATACTGAGTTTTCTCTTCATGTTTTTCCCAGCCATGTAGACCCCAAGGAAGATGCAACTACTGAATTTAATTAGTTCCTAAACTCTGGATCCCTAAGTACCTCAAAATGTTGAATAAATATTTGTGAAATGTAGCTTGTCACTGTCATTTGAAATAGCACAGGGCAGTCATATTGAGGAATGTAGGCCATGGGAATGACCAAGAAACACCACTGTTTTGTTTTTTTAAAGAAAGATATGAAAAGAAAGGAGTTAGAGTATAACTCTGTATGTCTATACATGGACCAAAACATGTATTATGTATCCCCTCAAACACAGGCAGATAGCAAGAAAGCATTGTGTATGATTTCGGTTATGAAGTTAAAAACTAGATAAAAAACCAACACATTCTGGGCTGAGGATGAAGCCTAGCATGCGTGAGGCCCTTCCTTCCAACCCCATGTGCTCCCCATGACATTCTTACTTAGCAAAATATAACTTACAAAGACTGAAGATGAAATCAAAGCCATCCTGTAATTGTTTTAAGAGATTGATGCTTCCCACAAAGAAAGCCTCAGATCTAGATGTTTCTATAGATAAGGTTCACCCTTTAAAAAGGCAAATCACTCCCATTTTGTAAAATTAATTCTGGAGAGAAGAAGACACATTCTGCAATATGTCTCTGGAATAGAAAAGCTTTGGCACCTCCCTCCCCACAACCTATAAGAAATTATCAAAAAGCAAAAGTATGCTGACCTCTGATGGACTGACTCCAGCAGTGACCAGCTCCAGGCCCCAGGTATAGCCTGGGGCTGCTCCCTTTACACAATCCCTGAAGATTCTCCAATCCTGGAAACTGGGGTTCAGATACTCCATATTGTTCCTTTACCAGACCATAGCCTTCCCCGGGTCATGGTGGCTCAGGTAGTCCCTTTCTGTCTGGGCAGCTGTGTCCTCTGTCATTAGCTGCCTCCTCCAGTTCTGGTCTCCTGTTGGTCCCTTCCTTGCTCCGGTGGCCTGGTCCCAGGAGTTCTTGCATCTCTCACCCACTCCTTTGCTGAGGTGTAAACTAGTTTGTATTCATTATATATAAATTCTTGCTTGCTGAGGCCAGGCTGCAGGCCTTAACATGGGCAGAAGAAGACAGAGAGGCCCCAGCAGAGGAGTCCAGTTTCACCTTGTCCTGTAGAGTCTTTTTGAAGGCAGCAGAGGACAGGGTTTCCTGATCAGCCATGGTCTGCAGCTCCCGTGTGCAGGTGCAGGAGGCCTCCATGGCATTAATAAGCAGGGAGTAATTGTATTGAAGTTGGCATTTTGTAAGCCACTTACATAGGCTGGCAGTGTATCTCAGCAGCTGAGTCTTGCCTACCTAGGTTCAATGTCTAACAACTTGGGAAGAAAACAATAGAGAACACACACACACACACACACACACACACACACACACACACACGGGATGGGGGATGGTGTCAGCTAAAATACCTGTTAGGGGCTGTGCGGTGGTGGCGCACACCTTTAATCCCAGCACTTGGGAAGCAATGGCAGGAGGATCTCTGAGTTTGAGGCCAGCCTGGTCTATAGAGTGAGTTTCAGGACAGGCTCCAAAGTTACACGGAGAAAGCCTGTCTTAAAAAAACAACAACAAGAAAAATACCTGTTAGGCCCAGAGGACACAGAACCATCTTATGAAATAGTCACAGGTACGACTTTTTCTTCCTTTCCTGCCCGTCACTTCTGCATGCCCCTTCTCCTTCCAGGAGGGGTCAGAAAGAGCAGCTGGTGATCTATGTGCGGAAGAACACGGACAAGAAAACAAAGTCACCGTCCCCAACCTACAGAGCCTATTCAGCATGAGCTGGATTAGGAAAGGGGAGAGAAAACGCACTCTAAGTGAGCGGGAAATCCCAGTCGTTATGTGGTCCCAAGGTCTGCAATCCTCGTGGTTAATTCAACTAAGTCTTCAAGCTCATGGTTTAAAATCATGCAAGATTGTTGATTTCCTATGAGTAACCAGAGAAACATGAACTGACCTGTGTTTTCATTCAAGGACAACAGAAAGGGGTGTTGAGAAAAAGAAAAGGGAGAAAAGAATAACTACTTTCTGGTTATAGAAAGTAATTCTGAGAGAGAAGGACCAGGAAAGCTTGGTTGGATAATAACAAATCAGAAGATAACATAAACAAGAGTCACAATTAATCCAATTTCCTGCCCCTGGGATTCTAAGAGAAGAGGAAATTCACAAAGCATGTATGCAAACATCAGTGTAGTAGTGTGACCCACAGATAAAAGAGTTCAAAGCCCACAAAACCCAAAACAAAACTTCACCTGGAGTTGCTGGGCATGATGGCACCTGCCTACAATCCTAGCTGCTGGAGGTGGTGGCCTGAGGATGGTGAGTAGCAGGCTAGCCTGGGCTATGTAGCTTGACCCTGTACAAAGAAAGAAAGAATCAAACAAGGAATAGAAACCCACAAGTGAATGCTGAAATGTAAGATGATGTAATGTATAAACCAACCACTAATGAAGGGCTGACATATCTTAACATGTACCTTAAATACATCCCTCCTCCTGCATGGTGTGTGTGTATGTGTGTGTGTGTGTGTGTGTGTATACACAGGTTTGTATGGTGTGTGTTTGTGTATGTGTGGTGTGTATGGCGTGTGCGTGGTGTATGCGTATGTGTGGTGTATGTGTGTGTTGTATTGTGTGTTGTGTATGTGTGTATAGTATATATGTGTGTGGTATGTGTGTTTGGTGTGTGTGGTGTATGTGTGTGTGTGGTGTGATGTGTGTGGTGTGATGTGTGTGTGGTGTATGTGTGTGTGATGAATTGTGGTGTGTGTTATGCAGTGTATGTGTGTGTGAGTGTGTGTGGTGTGTGTGTGTGGTGTATGTGTGGTGAGTGTGTGTGTAGTGTGTGGTGTGTGTGTGTGTGTGTGTGGTGTATGTGTGGTGAGTGTGTGTGTAGTGTGTGGTGTGTGTGTGTGTGTGTGTGTGGTATATGTGGTGAGTGTGTGTGATGTGTGGTGTGTGTGTAGTGTGTGGTGTGTGTGTAATAAGACAGAAGCTCGGTGAAACCCTTGGCGTTTTGTGTGCAGCAGAAACGAAGGTTTCAGGAAACAGTGCCAACATCTGGTCTGTATAATGGCCTCCGGTAGTTTTCCTTTAGTCCTAGCCTTGTCTGTGTCTTTAAAAATGTGCAGGTAGGACACGTTTCAAACCTTAAAAAATAGGTCACCATTCTTGAAATCAAGTAGCTTTGATCACACTGCCCTGCAAAGTAGCTGTGCTCAGGTGAAGTCTCTCTTCAGTGTGTGAAATTCTCCCCTCTCCGCCATCCTGTTTATACTCGGAGTGGTCAGATTTCAGCTGTGGGGATGCAAAGTGGTAACTTACACTGATTTACATTTACATCTCCATGGAATGTCCGCATCTTTGTGAATGTGGACTGAACCCAGGGCCTCGGGCATAGTTGGCACACGGGTGCTCTTCCACTGAGCTCTGTTCCCGATCTTCGTGTATTTTAAATAAACCAGACTTGAAGATCCTTTTAACAGTCCCTTCAGTTTTGACTCCTCTTTTGTGAGTTGCCTATTTCTATGTTCTGTCTGTTTTCTTAATGAGTTGTCTCTTTCTTACTGATTTATTAGTTATAAGATTTTGTTATTCTTGGTCCTGAGCCTGTGTTATTTATAGACTGATTTTTCCCCAATTTGAAGACCTACATATCATCACTAGACAGCGTCTCGTTGTGAAACACAAACTGCCTTAAATTTGTGACAACGCCCTTCCTCAGTCTCTCAGGTGCTGAGGTCACAGGCGTGAGCTACCATGTCCAGCTGAGCCTTATGCAGAATGATAGAAATGTAGCAATTACTTTTTTATGTGTTCCGCCTGTACGTGTGTCTGTGCATGTCTGGTGCCGGCAGAGACCAGAAGGCAGCATCGGATCCCCTGGGGAACAGAGCTGCAGAGGGGTGTGAGCTGCCATGTGGATGCTGGAACAGGAACCGGATCCTCTGTTAGACCAGTGAGTGCTCTTAACCGCGAAGCCATCTCCCCAGTCTGAGAAATGTGGCAGTTTCTCACATTAGGCTCCTGTGTATTTTAAGAAAACCCTCCCTATCTCTAGAGGTCATAAAAGGTTCTTTACAGTTTCTTCTAGACGTAAAAATCGTGTTTTATATATTCGGGTCTTCATCCAGAATCAGCTTGTATTGAAGTCCCACGTCCAAGCATGTCCATCCTCCTCTTCCTCCTCTTTTTTTTTCCCCTCTTCCCTTCCCCTCTTCGGTCCAGACAAAGGTAATGCTGATGTGTGCATTCATGCTCACGCCTGGTCCTGGGTGGACACTTTGGGGGAGAGTCCCACCCGTTCTGCAGGAATCTGACAGCAGGGGGCGCTGTTCGGGCCGCGCTGGGTGCGTCGGGCTCTCTGGCGCGTCCTCTCGCCTCCTCCGGGCTTCCGGCGTGGCTCCTGCGCGCCAGCATGGACCGTAACCCGTCGCCTCCGCCGCCTAGCTGCGATCAGGAGGACGCGGAGGACCTGGCCGGGGGAGACTGCATTGGGAGCACGGTCTACAGCAAGCACTGGCTCTTCGGCGTCCTCAGCGGGCTCATCCAGGTGGGGAGACTCGCGCAGGCGCCCTCCGAACCAAGGGAGTGAATGGGATGCTGGAGGTTCGCGGTGCCAATTTCCTAACTTCCCAGAGCACCACCACACACATACTTTACTCGGATTTTGCGTCCCAGCCCCATTGTCTCTTCCGAAGTGGAGACTCTGCCATTCCCGTTTCGTCGGCTCTTGTCACAGTGGAGTGCAGTTTAGAGTCAGACAGCCCTGATGTCCAAGACGCGAGCTCATCCCATGCTGGAAGCGAGACTCGTTAACGCAGAGCCTCGGTTTCTTTCACACTTTGTATAAAATAGGATAACAGTATTATCGTACACAAGGGTTTTATGTAGACTGAGATTATAATGACAGTAGAGTGCTTGAAATGTGTTTGGTTTACAGGAACTGTCAGATTTTTCTGCATACCGCCTTCCATACCGCCAATTCCTGTTTTTGTTTTTTTAGAGCCATTTTCTGCATAGTGGCCAAAACAGCCTTCCTTTTTATTACTTTTAAAGGGTGTTTTTGTTGCTCATCAGAGAAAACTTTATGTTTCTTAACTGGGGCTCCAAGTCTGGTTGCACCCCCTTCAGCCTCCTTTTACTTAACGTTGTGTTACATCACCAGTAGTCTGTTGGCCATCTCCAGACCTGTGCTGTGCTTTCTGAACTCTTGAACGCACCTCTGAACGCTCATCTCATTTCCCCAGGACAGAGTCCTGCCCTTCCATGAGAGTTCACGTTCTTCTTCTAAGAGAAATGTCTTTCTTCTCCCAGGAACATGTCATTGGTCCTTCATTTTTCCTCCCATAGCTCTTTTCACCAGTTCAGCTAAGTCCGCCTTCTCTATTCTGACTCTGTTTCCATGTCTTTTCTACATTAATCCTAAACTGTTTGAAAGCGAAAGTTATATTGTTGACATTTCATTCCTGTGTTTTTCTGTTGCCTACAGACACTGTTTACTCCAAGAATATAGAATGTGTAGATCTATCCAAGGCTCTAATTTTTAGAAACTGTTTTGCCAGAGGAAATGTTTTAGGGATACTCTCTTGGAGACTTCTAAGTGATAATATTACTTGGAGAACTCTGAGTATTTTAACTAATCTTTTTTTTTCTTTATGTTTCTGAAGATTGTCACACTTGAAAGTGACAAGTCCGGCTCAGATGATGATGAGCAGCAGATGGAGCTTGCTGAAGAAATGGAGAATGAAATTTGCAGAGTCTGGGATATGTCCATGGATGAGGTATGAGGATGGAAGTGAAATTTTGAAAAGACTCAAGAGTGAAGAGGTTTTAAAAAGACTCATTCCTTCACTATTCAAGGAACTATAGTTACTCCAGTTTGTGGTTCAGGGTATGAAGTCCCAGGAGCTATTAATGTCAAAATTGTACCTTGAACATATATACAGTTTCGTCCTATGGACAGCATAGTGTATTTAACATAAATGTGAACTAAGATAGCCATGACATCACTAGGCAGTATAATTTCATGGGGCCACCGACATACACATATACATGTATATATACATGTACACATACATACACATATATGTAGTCATCATCGACTGAAACTTTATTATGTAGTGTGTGGTTTATAATTGGCATCCCCCACAGCTAACAGATTTAGCTTTAGTACCTTACATTCCTAGGTGAGTGCCATCTCTTTGGGGTCACATGTCCACTCTAGGTTCACCTGTGTGGTGTGCCCCTTTAGGTGATGTGGGTGGAACAAAATCTCCAGGGAGAAAGTTCCAGGCTACTATAGTTACTTTGTGAACAGAATTTTTTTCTGTTAATTACCATCACCACCACCACCCCTTTATTTATTTTTTTTCTTTGAAGGATTTTGGAATCCCAAGTTCCAATATTGGATGTAGCTCAGTAGCACTTATCCCAGTTTTAAGTTCTTACAGGGTAGGATTTAGGAGTTGACTTCTTCCCCATTCCCCTTTCTCACCTCCAGCTTCTAACTTAAATCTGGCAGTCAGCAAATGTGTTTGGGTAAGTTAATGAGAATTCTGGATGGACAGAAAAAATGTATTCGGTGCAGAATAAAAGGAGGGCTATTCTCTGGTGTGTCTCAGTCAGGGTTAGATTTGCTTATGGGTTTGTTCTACTGTCTTGGGACCAAGTACCACAAAGGCTCTTCTGGTACATTTGTTTTTTATTTGGTTGGGGTTTTTTTGTTTTGTATATTTCAAGACAAGGTTTCTCTGTGTAGCCCTGGCTGTCCTGTAGACCAGGCTGGCCTCGAACTCACAGAGATCCACCTGTCTCTGTCTCCCAAGTGCTGGGATTAAAGGTGTGCATCACCACTTCCTGGCTTACTGTGTCTTTTTGACACAGTTCCTGACCTTTGATTTTTCCTTGTGCATGAAAGGAAGTAAGCATGAAATTAAACTTTTAGGGTTGTCTGAGCTATGGAGCTTGAGCAGTATGCAGCATCTAAATGCTAATCATTTTTGTTTGTAGGATGTGGCTTTATTTCTCCAAGAATTTAAGGCTCCTGACATATTCATGGGAGTGCTGGCCAAATCCAGGTGCCCCCGATTAAGAGTAAGTGTGCACAGTTCTCTTTTTGCTTATGAGAAAAATCGTGTAAAGATACTTATTGGACATTCTTAGGTAATATACTCCTTGAAATGACTAGATATGTAGAATTTTAGATTTGGATTAGATTAGGGAGAGCAATAATTTAACAGCTGTGGAAACCAGACAGACATAACCATACTAGGCTGCTAAGAAGTGACAGAGCCAGAAACAGTGCCCAGACCCGCCGTTTATTTCTCAGTTCATTGTTCTTTTTATCCACAAAGCCCTCCATTGTCTAACAATGTCTTAAAGTCGTTGCTGGTCAGGACTCCCAGTCTGATTGTGAGAACTCCGGTGTACAATCTACCCGCACGCTCTTCCTGGTCCAGGGCGGTCTGCAGCCTGGCTCACCAGCACGTGACCATTTCCGGCCTTCCCTTCCCTTTCAGTCTGTTACTCAGTGTGGCACTTTTCTGCCTTGTGGTCATTGCTGAGAGCAAGCTCCCAAGAGCAACAGCTGGAACTCCGTGAGCAGTGCAGTGTCCCGAGCTTTCCTGTCTGTCTGTGTCTGTGTGCAGTGCACTCTGTGAGCAGTGCAGTGTCCTGAGCTTTCCTGTCTGTGTCTGTGTGCAGTGCACTCCATGAGCAGTGCAGTGTCCCGAGCTTTCCTGTCTGTCTCTGTGTGCAGTGCACTCTGTGAGCAGTGCAGTGTCCTGAGCTTTCCTGTCTGTGTCTGTGTGCAGTGCACTCTGTGAGCAGTGCAGTGTCCCGAGCTTTCCTGTCTGTCTGTGTCTGTGTGCAGTGCACTCTGTGAGCAGTGCAGTGTCCCGAGCTTTCCTGTTTGCCTCTGTGTGCAGTGCGCTCTGTGAGCAGTGCAGTGTCCCGAGCTTTCCTGCCGGGTCTGTCACTACGTGCAGTGCACACGATGCGCGATTATCAGTGTGTGTTGGGTGACTGTAGTTTATGAACATCCACTCTCTGCTCTTGGCCTTGACTCCTCCTTTGAGACACACGTAATAGATAAAGAGCAGAGTCTCAGACTAAGATAGTGTGTCCACACTCACACAGCTTGTGAAGACGGAGCTGGAGTCTGAGCCTCTCCCAGCTCCAGTGTAACCCTGGTTAGTGTTGCTTCTTTTCCTTTGAGACAAAGTGGAAAATTCCGTGGGGTGTATTACAAATTGAATGTTGAATGAAGATTAAAAAAAAAAATACTAACATATTTATGGATATGGGTGCTTTGTCTGCGTGCATGTCTGCACTCCAGAAGAGGGCACTGGATCTCAATGTAAATGGATGGGAGCCACCATGTGACTACCAGGAAGGAAGAGCAGCCAGTGCTCTTGACTGCTGAGCCGTCTCTCCAGCTCCTTGAATTAAGGTTTTTATTCAGTGGGATGCTGCACCCATAATGGGTCCGTGTATTAACATAAAGTGCTGACAGTTTGGTGGCATTCCCCTTGATTTTACTATTTTTTTATATGAATCATGATTAGTTTAGGAATTAGCCACACTGCTGTAAATGTGTCCTGGCCACAGCCTGCTACAACAGTGGTTCTCAGCCGTGGCTGTATGATGGAATCACTAGGCCACCGATCTTAAACGTCAGACGTCCCAGATCACTGGTGCCGAGCCCACCTCAAAAGCATCTGGTCCAGTAGGTCGGGGCAGGACCTGGGTGTCCGCTGTGCTCCCAGATGATGTGTCAGTACTTCAGACCAGGTCCATACTCTATTCGAAAGCTTTGTCCTGGAGGACCTTCAAAAGTCAGGCCACATCTCCACATGTGGGAGTCTAAGCAGTTTTTGACATCTACCAGGGACTCCCATGAGCAGCCCAGGCAGGAGCTTGGGTCTTCAGCAGTGTCTAAGAGAATGTGTGTTTTCTGCCCCAGATCGCTTGCTCTTTTCCCAGTGTTTGACCCCCCCTGCATTTAACTAAACTCTTTAGTCCCTCTTGTGCTTTCATCGGCTTTTGTCCCTTCCCGTTTCTTCCTGTGCCTGAGTCTGGTCTCTGTCCAGGGTGCACACCCTGTTCTCGTTACGGTCACTTCCCTCGTGAGCCCGGGCACACTTAGGACTCGAGGTTGAGCCTGCAGGCTCCATCTCCATCGCACTAGGGATACAGGCACACGCCACCACAGGCAGCTTAGCTCCGTGTCTTATTCTTCTAAGTCACAGCTCCATTCCTGCAATGCCACAGCCCTGGCTCCCCTTTGGTAACTGGTGTCACTCCCAGCCTTCTTCAGGAATTTTCCACCTGCATGCCTGTTTTCTTATCCCGTATCCTCTGTTCTAATTCAGTGATCAGCACACTGATCATAAGAACTCCCGGTGCACTTGGTAAACACCAGCTCCAGAGGCTGTACCCTGGAGATTCTGAGTCAGGAGAGTTGACGGGGCTGTGGAAAATGTTGGCAAACTCCCTGAGTGTGGCGTCCCAGCCGGTTTGGAAACCCTGTTCTGTGTGAAGGCACTGGGTCCTTTCGTCTTAATTTTTCCTGTTGATAGGACTAGTACTTCCGACTGGGAAACCGAGGCAACCTCACTGCTGTGAGCTGTGAGTCTTCCTGGCAGACTGTTTGCCTTCCCTCTAGGATCTTCAGCGCTGAGTTTTTCCATGCCCGCCGTCACCCCTCATTGATAATAGCAGCCATGCCTTCTTAGGCAGAGTACCCTGGTACACGCAGCTCCGGACTGCTGCTCTATCCCACTTGGAGACCTTAGGCAGGTTGCTTGTCCTCCCTGGGTTTCCTCATTTGAAAAGTGGGAACAATACAGTCCCCATCTTGTGACGACTGTGTGAACCGATACATGGATAACATGCTTCAGTGTGTTGTGTTCCCTCTCTGAGAACCTTCATGGCTCCAGATGCCATCCCATATTAAGTCTAAACTCTGAGCCTGACAGTCAAATCCTTTTAATCCTGATCCTTTTCCTCTGCTGTATTTCTCATGTTTCCCGTCTCACGTTCCTGTGCTCTCTCCATTAGTTGTCCGTGTTAAGAACTCTTTCCACCATAGCGTTTCTTCAACTGTGATTTCTGCCTTTGGACTTCCTTTGTGTCTTTTATTCCTTCTCAACTACGTGAGCTGCATAAGCCAAGTGTATAAATCTTTGTGCCAGCAGTAAACTTCCATATTCTTCCTCCCCCTTCCCTCCCCCCCAAACTTGGTTCAGTAGAAGTTTTTGTTGAAGTTGTCATTCTTGTGGCTTTTCCCTCACAGCCATTGTGACTTGTGTTATTTGATTTGACAGGAAATCTGTGTGGGAATTTTAGGGAATATGGCTTGTTTCCAGGAGATATGTGTGTCCATCAGCAGCTGCGAGGATCATGGGTAAGTCCCACTACCTAATAGCCGTGTTTCTCAGGATGGGTTCTAAGTTTCTATCCCAAGGGAACCCTGGTACCTAGAAGTAAAAGTGTGGAGTGTGACGTTCCATGGTTTCAGGACACCTGTGTGTTGATGTGGCTTCTGTAGCAGCTAGGGACGTGACTCAGGACCGAGCCATGCTAAGGCATGAGTCATCACAGCGAGCAGGTGGGCAGGGAGAAGAAGGTGTAGAGCCTGAGGTGAGCTGGGGCCGCTGGCCAGAACCCAGAACAGTGTGAGCATAGAGAATCCAAGGACCCAGAACTAGTCTGGGAAACTCGAGTGCTGAACAGTGTTGCTCTGAGAACTTTGACTTAAGTCGGGGAGTGGGACTTGCCCACAGACCAGAAGATAAGGAGTTCCCTGTGGGATTAAAAGGCTGTCAGACAAGCCTAGAGGCTAGTTCCCTTCTAAAGCCAGGAAGCTCTGGGCAGAGGGCTATTTAATAGTGGCGTCTCCGGTGGTTTCCAGATCTGAGAACATGATCCATATGATGGGCATATTCATTTTCTTGGTGGTGGTTCATGGCTGTTAGCTTAGGATCTTAAAGAGGTCTGTGTTCAGCATATGTTAAAGTGATTGTTCTTATCAGAGGGTCGTAAGGGTTTATCCCTGTCTTCAAGGACCTGGGCCTTTTGAATTATTTTTGTTACATCCACACACAAGGTGTTCCAGGATGAATCGAAGAACACATGAACAATGATTTTGTGTTACTTAGAAACAGATAAAAAGATGCACAGATAACCGAAAGATGTTTTAAGGGAAAACTATAGCTGCTTTCATATAAAATTAAATGCAAAATCAGAAATCTATTAACAAAACTATGGAGCAGAGCGAGGAGATGATTTCTGGGGAAGTCAGGGTCACTTTTCTAGGTGGGAAAGGAACGAACACATTGGGGACACACAGGGAGCTGCAGATGGGCAACTCTGCTCTGTTCCTTAGAAACATGAGCGTTTGCTCTAAAATGGATTCTCAACCTGTGGGTCAGACCCCTTTGGGGGGGTGTCACATATCAGACATTTACATTACAATTCGTAACAGTAGCAAATTACAGCTATGAAGTAGCCACAAAGTAATTTGATGGTTGAGGGTCACCCCAACAGGAGGAACTGTATTAAGGGGTCGCTGCGGTAAGAAGGTTGAGAACCGCTGCTCTAGAATTCACTGCATTTATGCTTTGTCTTACTATTAAGAAAAAAAGTTTAAAATGAAATGAAAACTGGTTCTTGGCAATGAGTGAAGCTCATGGTTCACTGTGGCTCTGCAGGCAGGTGATTCTGCAGTGTTTGTGTGACTCGGACCCACCCACTCTGCTGGAGACCAGCAGGTAAGCCCGTCTCTCCGGGGGGTCCGTCAACCCCTCATCGGGGACCCGGGAAAGCAGGTGAATTCTTGACTGTCGGCGGCCTTGCTGTGTTCCACGGAGATATTGAGCTCACATCTGTCATGTAGGTTGTTGCTTACTTGCCTTTCCCAGACAGAAGTGGCCAGTGTCTGGGTTGAGAGGATCCGGGAACACCCATCTATTTACGCTAGTGTTTGCTTCATCATGTCAAGTTCCACAAATGGTGAGTCGCCGTGAAATCCAGGGGGGGAGATGAGAGCACATCGGAGGAAGCCGCTTTAGGCTTCTCATTTCAAAATGTTATGTTTTCGTGGTTTACATTGATGGGTGTTTACCTGCATGTATAGCTGTGTATCTCTTACGTGCTGGTGTCTGCCTGGTACCCACAGAGGCCAGCAGGGCGTGTCAGGTCCCCTAGGACTGGAGCTGCGGACAGTTGTGAGCTGCTTGCAGTGTGGGTGCTGGGAACCAAGCCTGGGTGCCCTGGAGTACCAGCAAATGCTCTTCATGGCTGGGCCATGTCTCCAGCCCCGGGCAGCCACTTTGCCCTGAAGGAAGATAAGCCAGTTTAAAGAGGCTCCTGGAGACCCCCTGGAAGGCAGTGACAGCTTGGCAGATGTGGCTCTTGAGCAGCTTGAGGAGTGGTACCTCCCCTTGTAGCTTCAGACAGTTGACCGCCTGTCCTCACTGCAGTTGACTTGCTGGTGAAGGTGGGGGAGGTCGTGGACAAGCTCTTCGACCTGGACGAAAAGCTCATGTTGGAGTGGATTAGAAATGGGACTGCCCGGCCTCTGGACCAACCCCGGGAGGACTCCGAAGAGCAGCCGGTGTTTTCGATTGTCCCCTGTGTACTGGAAGCTGCCAAACAAGTACGGTAGGTGGACGCTTGTACAGAATGTTCTGGAAAAATTCACTTGTTCAGACACCTTAGATGGGAGAGTCTTCGTTTCAGTGTGCAGCCAGTCTCTTAGGTTTGTGGTGGCCGAGTAGTTCCTCTGTAAGAACCATAGGGTTCAGAGCATTTGCTCCAGGATGACTTGGTCACGGGTGTTTAGCTTGCCGTAGTGACTGACGGCAATTTTATGTCTTTTAAACAGTCAAGGAGAAAAGATTTCCTTGGTGTATTTGACATTGAACATGAAACAGCTCCGTTGAGAGTATTTGTTTTCTCTCTCCTTCCTCCTTGTGTCCATATACCAATCTGTGTAGATGATCGACTCGGGGGCTTTGATGTCTTGTCGTGAGAGGCAGTAGTTTATAGGTTGTTAAAACAATTTATCACTAAGAACTGTAAGATGAACATTTGGATTATCTGCTTAGTTGTTAACAGCATATTCTCAGAACTTACGAGGCTATGTTAAAAGCTATCAATTTTGTATCTTTTATCAAATGAAGATTAAGCCACATACATATCTGCTTCTTCAGTATTTCCAGTCAGTAAATGGTGTTGCCAGTATCCCGTCTGGATCTGGAGAAGGTGGGAGAATTGAGAAGCCCTTACTGACTCCTCCCTATCCAGCTCTTTCCTCACGGCCAGTCAGCTTCCAAGCCATGCTTCCCACTCTTGCTGTGACCCCATCCTGGCAGGCAGGCCTGTTCTCCAAGTGCGACACCCTGCCCTCTGAGCGGCCTGCCCCCCGGCGTGCCTCTCCCGAGCCACAGCCTTGGAGCTGCTTCTGCAGCGCGTGTCCACCTTGCTCTCAGGCTCCAGGCTTTTCCGTAGCCTTCCTTAGGACATAGTTCGGATCTTAAAACAAACAAAACTGGCTCCCGAGCCTCCACACAAGGTCTGCCCCTCCTCCTTCCGGCTTCAGCCATGTGAGGTTGTATTCCGCAGAGAACCAGGCCCTCTTGCCTCCAAGCCTTTGCTCAGGGTGTCTCTCCAATGCCTCAGACACCTTCCTTTTCAGATTACCATGGAAACACCATTTCTCTTCAGCCCTCTTCCCCGACTAAATTTCTGTGTGGTCGTTTCGAGCCTGGGCCTCCTAGTGTTGAATTCATTTTGTTTTGTGGTAATTGCCCTTTAATTACCTTCTTTCCTCTCAGACCGTTACACTGGTGAAGGTGGGTGTAACATCCTAACCACCTCTGTCCCCCAGCCCTGGCATTAAGTGCCCCGAAGTGACAGATACTTGAGCAAACACAGCTGAGCCATTTAATTGTGCCTGTTTTTCACTTAATTGTCCGGTTGAAGACACAGCGTTTTGAGTGCCAAGGATACAAACCGTTGACGAAGGAATTGGGTTTTTGTGGCTCTGGTGTTCTCGGCGAGGGAGCTAGGGTGAGCTGTGGAGTCTAAGGAGCGTCAGGACATGGCGTCTGTGCTGTAGGCCTCACATCTCCCGTAGAAATGCCAGTGTCACGCATGTAGACTCCCACACACCGCATATGTACACACACATACACACTCACATTCACACACTTCATATATACACTCATACATTCACACACATACACTCACATATACACACATACACATTCACACATACATTCACACACATACACCACATATATACTGACACACATTCACACACACATTCACACACACACTCACATATATTTACACATTCGCACTCATGTATAGACACACACATACACACACATATTTTTCCCTTTTCCCGATTTTAATGTGAGTGCTAATGAGCAGACTCCATTCAGTTGGCCGTTTCACATTCTGCACTTTAGTACAAGGTCATGTATAGCTGCTGAGTGAATGGATGATTGCTGTCCTCTAAACAGGGAAGTTAAGAGTGCTTTTGCCGTTTCTGTCTGCCTAGTTCTGAAACCCTGGAAGGGCTGGATGTTTACATGCACATCTTGCAGCTGCTTACCACAGTGGATGATGGAATTCAGGCAATCGGTAAGGAGGTTTCTTGGAACATGCTGTAGTTGCTCACTTAAGCGCTCACTATTTTTAAATTACTACTTGTGAACTATTTCTTAAGTGCAGTGTCCTGATACTGGAAAAGCCACGTGGAATTTCCTTTTTGACCTGGTGTGCCGTGAGTTCTGCCAAGCGGGGGACCCGCCCATCATCCTGCAGGAGCAGAAGACGGTGCTGGCCTCTGTGCTCTCGGTGCTGTCCGCCGTCAGTGCTTCCCAGTCCGAGCAGGGGCACCTGGACAGAGAAGAAGGCAAGTGGCGTCTGCTCACCAGACGGGACCGGTGCCGCCAGATCACAGGCGCCAGGCCGCGTCTCCTCTTCACTGGCTTTCTTTCTCAGGTTTTTTTCCATTTAAAAAGAAAACACCCTTATTCCCCTAGTAACATAAAAGGTTAAGTGCTTAATGCAAAAGCATTATAAGGTTTATAAAAAGGCCTCGAGGAGGGGCTTGGGGTAGAGCTCAGTAGTGAGGTGCTTGCTTCGCCCGAGTGCCCCCTGCTTCAGTCCCGAGCATCAAAAAGAACAGTGTGGCTCTGCCCAGAGTCTGCCCAGAGGTACCACCCTGCTTCTGTCACGAGTGCTCCCTCAAGTCCTCTGTGTATTTACTAACTCCGTTGTGCTCCTGGATCCGTCGCTGAGTACTTTTGATAAGTTGTATATTTCAGTACCAGTGAGGACAGTCTCTCTTCAGTCTGATATCTCGGTGTTTTTGACTGTTGGACTTGTTTAGTGCTCAGTTAGGGTGACGAGTTCGAAGCCCCGTGTGCTTTCTGATGCCTTCATTGGTATTGTGTTGCATGTGTGGCGTGTCCAGGAATGCACTGTGCGGGTCCGTTTCAGAAGGGCTTGAGGCTTTTCATCGTACGGATCTTGCATTCTTATCTGGTTTATTCCTGCACATTTTATCTTCTGAATCTCTGTGCTCTGTGGCTTACTCTCTTCCACTGGGGACTGTTGGACTTTATGGAGGCAGGGGATGTGCATTCACTCTGATTGCACCTTTATCAACTTAGCTGTAGTGGGTTTTTGCTGTGCTTGGGGTCGGACTCAGGGCCTTGCACAGGTAGGTAGGAATCCTGTCCCCAAGCTACATCCACATTCCTGTCTTATTGCTCCTAAATTCTCTTTATTTGTTGATTGATTGATTGATTGTGGAGGAAGATGTTTTGCCTGCATGCACACATGTACACCAGATATCTGGTGCCCGTGGAGACCAGCAGAACATGTTGGATCCCCTGAGATGGGGATTATAAAAGGTTGTGAGCCAACATATGGGTGGTGGGATTTGAACCCGGGACCTCTAGAGGAGGAGCCGGTGCTCTTAACCACTGAGCCATCTCTCCAGCTTTTGTCTTACTGTTTCTGCTAGTAGTTCCCATAACAACCTTGAACTTTATCTGCTGTTAAGTCACATCTCCTTCTGTCATTTTTCGTTCCCTGACTTCTTTTTCTAAGTGGGTTGCTTAGTGTCCGGTGTTTTAAGTAACTGGTACAGACATCTTTATCTTTTTCCTGTCCATTGGGAATGGCTCTAGAGTTTCTCCATTCAGTGTTACTGGGCCTAAGGTGCTCGTTTTTGCCTCTCAAGGATGTTTTGATCTCTTCCTGTTTTAAGTTTGTGTCGTTTTGGTTTTTTTCTATAAATAAGCACTGTGTCTGAGTGTCAATTCTTTATTTCTGGAGAGGTTACCTCACTGACACTGTGACACTGAGCACAGCCTGAGGGAGCTAGTGGAAGCCGTCCTGTGAGTACTTGGGAGACTAGCATGCGTAAGAGCGCGGGCCCTGTGTGTTGGAGGAGCGGGGCGAGGCTCTGTGGCTGGCGTGGTTATGAGTGAAAGGAAGAGAAGCAGTGTAGCCGCCAGGAAGTGGAGGGGGAGGGGTCTCCTGGGAGTGAGACAGACTGGACAGGTATGGCTGGCTGTAGAGGGCCGCGGGCTGAGAAGTGTAGGCAGCTGTGGGTCAGAAGGGAGAAGGGCTGGCCGGCTGTGTGGCTGTCAGCACAAGCAGTACTCCGGCTTTGACCAAGGCGGGAACAGTAAAAAACGTGGGAGTGTTCTACCAGACTGTTCATTGTAGAGACTGGGAGAGGGAATGGGGAACGGGTGGGGATCTCTGGCGTGCCGCTTACTGAGACAAAGACGACTGGCTTTAAACATACTGCTGGAGGTGTCCAGGGAGGGTGGTGAGGGCCAGTTTAAGTCAGGAGCTGGCGGGAGGCCTGAGCTAAAAATGCAGATGTCATGGTGTCAGCTGTGAAGCCGTTCACCCCTAAACCTCAGAGATTTCTTGCTTTGATGTGAAAACTGAGGGAGTCTTATCTCTTAGTGCAGATGTGTTTATCTTGTTCTGGGTTGCCGTGCTTGGCCAATGAGTGCTGCCACGCTGTTGTGTGTATGAGATCTTTCTAGGAACCCCGGGGAGTTTCCCGTGTGAGACAGGAGCACCCCCTTGTCGCTGTTGCCGGACTAGGCCCTCTTACTGCCGCCTGCTGAGCCGCCCAGACTTGATGTAGTTCTTACGTTGGGCAGAGCCTGGACACCGGTGCTGACTCCTGTCACAGTCCGCTCCTGCCTCACCTCGCTGCTGACTCTCCTTGCCCGCTTCAGGCCCTCAGGGGAACTCTGTAGAGCTGGGGAATGTTCCAGTTTTGTCTGCTGCTGTGACACAGCACTGACCGAAGCCAACTTGGATGTGGGGAAGCAGTTTATTAGAGCTTATAGGTCACAGACACCATTGGTGGAAGTTAAAGTGGGAATCAGAAGCAGAAACCACTCTAATTATAGTCCCTAAAACATGTGTAACACTAGTTCAGTGTGAGTGGGTGGGTGGATGAATGAACGAACGAATGAGTGAGTGAATGAATGAATAAAGGAATGAATGCTTATCTGGCTGATTTCATTCTCTTGATTTGGTGCAGTGGCTCTTCCCCTAATTGACAGCCTAATTCGGGTGTTACAAAATATGGAACATTGTCAGAAGAAACCAGAGAACTCCACAGAGTCCGACACAGAGGAGCCCACAAACTGTGCCTCAACCCAAGATGACTTCCATATGAAGATCCTGAAGGACATTTCATGTGAATTCCTTTCTAATATTCTTCAGGCGTTAACAAAGGTAGGGAAGGAGTATTGGTGGAGTCTTATGAAAGGTGTGGGTTGCTGACATCCTGAACTTCAACCTTCTAAGGAAGGCACGGCTGTGCTGGGATAGAACCAGAGCCCAGTCCACAGGAGAGACACCTGACCCGTGCGCGGTGGCCTCAGCTCCTCTCTTGTTCTTACGGCATTGGGGAAAATGTCTTTTCGCCTCCCTTCTCCTCTCCTGTCCTGTGTGATGCTGAGATCTGCAGCCTCTTACATGATAGACAGGCGCTATACCTGTGAACTGTGACCTCTTACATGATAGACAGGCGCTATACCTGTGAACTGTGACCTCTTACATGATAGACAGGCACTATACCTGTGAACTGTGACCTCTTACATGATAGACAGGCGCTATACCTGTGAACTGTGACCTCTTACATGATAGACAGGTGCTATAACTCTGAACTGTGACCTCTTACATGATAGACAGGCGCTATACCTGTGAACTGCGGCCTCAGTCCTGCTGTTGTTTTTTGTTTTAAGGGGGGTTGGTGCACATGTGTGGAAGTCAGAGGACAACTTGCAAGGATTGAGTCTTCCCTTCCACCAGATAGTTATTCTTTTATATATGAAAGCAATATGATGAAAGTTTGATGTTATTATTTGTACTCTTAAAATAACTGTGGTTTTGTGTATGTGTGCACACACGTGCAACACTAGGCATATAAACAGACTACTAAAATTTATATTGATAATTTCTGATGTGTGAAAAATACTAGTTTTGTTTGATTCTTAGTGGATATTGTAATTTATATTGAATTCAACAAGTGAAAATTTGTGTCCTATTTTTATTTATATTTTTTATTAGAGAGCTGGATTATCTTTTCAGATATTTGTATATTATGTTTCCTCTTTATAAAGATATAGTTTTTAAAATGTTGTGTTTTTGTGGGGCTTGGAGTCAAACCCAGGGCTTCTCACCTGCTAGGCAAGTGCTTCCCCACTTGTTCCATCCCTAGCCTGATGTATTCATTTGACTGTTTACATGAATTTTTGAGGGATACTTATGTCTCAGTCAGTGTTCTGCTGCTGGGAAGGGACACCATGGCCAAGGCTACGCTTGTAACAGAAAGCAGTTACAGAGGTTAGTCCATTATCATGGAGGGAGCACGGTGTGCAGGCAGATGTGGTGCTGGAGAAGAAACAGCTACATCCTGACCTGCAGAGAGAGGGAGACACTGGCCCTTGCTTGGGTTTTTGAAGCCTCAAAGCTCACAGTGACACACTACAAGGCTACACCTACTCCAGCAGGGCCAGGCCTCCTCACCTAATCCTTTGAGATGGATCCACTCCCTGGTGACAGATTCAAGTATGGGAGCCTGTGAGGACCAGTCCCATCCAAACCACCACAGCATCTTCTGTATTTTGCTTTCAGATATTTTTAGATTGTCATGACTTTAGGTTTGGGAGGAAAAAACAAACATGTTCCTTTGTCTTTAAGTTACAGGAAGACATCAGGAAGATGGGTTTGATTAAAACCCCAAAGACATGTCATGGAACTTCTTAGATGCCACCTTCAGGGAATTTGGGTTTAATGTTGAGGAAACTGGGGTGCACTGAAATTTTTTTTTTTAAGCAAGTAATAGGATCAGTTTGGAAAGATCCTTCCAAAAACCTCAGGCATAAAGGGATAGAGTTGAGGGCTGGAGGCCAGGGGCCAGCAAATGGGCTTCAGAGCAATAATCTTCAAGAACAGTCTAGAAATGAGAGCCTAAGTGAGGGAGGGAGACCTGGGATGGGGGAAGGTGCATGGGAGGAGTCAGCAGGAAGACTTCCTGTTCAGGCAGCTAGGTGAGCGAGTGGTGCCCTTCACTGAGATTAGCCGTATGTGGGGCACACAAGGCTCTTCATGGCTGCTCAGCGCAGGGCATTTGGAACGCCAGTGGGACTAATTGTGATTTTGTATACTGATGTTTATCTGTTTGCCAGATGCAGCATTAGATATTTTCCTTTTCTGATAGTAAAGTTTCTTTGGTTTGTTGTAGGAAACCGTGGCTCAGGGACTGAAGGAGGGCCAGTTTAGCAAACAGAAATGTTCCTGTGTGTTTCAGAGTCTCCTGCCCCGCTACAGCCTAGTGGTGAGTAGGGTGAATGTACAGGGGGCTGAATCCTTTGTCAAAAATGACAGTATACCTTATAGGATTTAATGCCTTGTGGGCAAGATAGCTGGAGGGTGTATAATTCTAATCTCAAGAGGAAGGACTCAGCATGAGTTTATAGTGTTCCTTCCTGTTATGAAGTACACAGCCTTATACTAAGTGAAAGCCTAAATTTTTTCAATTAAAATTTTTTTTGGATTTTTTTTTCTGTGTATGTATGTGTGTTTTCCCTGGATATATATCTGTGCACCATGTGTGTGCAGTTGCCTGCAAAGGCCAGAAGAGGATATTGGATCCCTTGCAACTGTAGTTACAGATGGTTGGGAGCTGCCATGTGGGTGCTGGGAATTAAACCCAGGTCCTCTAGAAGAATAGCCAGTTCTTTTAACTGATGAGCTTAAAATTTTCTTCTCCTCCTCCTCCTCCTTCTCCCCCCTCTCTCTCTCTCTCTCTCTCTCTCTCTCTCTCTCTCTCTCTCTCTCTCTCTCTCTCTCTCACACACATGAAATAGGGTCTCACTGTTTAGCTTTGACTAGACTATAACTCCGTCTGTAGACCAGGCTAGCCTTGAACTCATAGAGTTTTGCCTGCCTCTGCCTTCTGGAGTGCTGGCATTAAAGGCATGTGCCATCATGCCTAGTCCTCAAGCCTAATTTTTATGAATACATTTTTATGGTTCTTCACATAACAATATTTAGGACCATTGAGGGCAATTTCACAATAGTAGTTTTTAGGAAAATGAGCTGTGGAATGAAAGCATAAGGGGACTAGTCAGCAAAGAGGATTATAATAAAACGTCAGTGCACTGCCCTAAAAGGAAAGCAGCAGGGATCTGTGATAGTTCAGGAGTGAAAGGAGCTGGAGGTCTGTCACTTCCGGGGTCACTCCTAGAGTGTTTCAGGTGACTGCAGGAAGTGCTTTGGTGACACCTGTGAATCTGCTGCGTGTCCCTGTTGGCTTCGGAAGCCTCAGGAGGAGCATTTTCATAGTAAACCGCCAATGTCTTTAAAACTGCCTTTTCCTCCACTACAATTATTTGGTTCTTTGTGTGCCTCACAGGTGGAAGGCTTCATTCAAGCTCTACGTGACGTTGATAAGACTCTTGCTGAGGACCTGGAAGAAAGCTTTCCAAGTGGGAAGGCTCAGACTTAAGACCTAAGTTGGAGTTTCTGCTGTCCAAGGAATAAACTATGTTTTTTACGGTTTAAAGTTGGCATTTGGAAGATAACTTAGGTGAACTTGGATCAGATCGTAATTTCTGCGTGCTACCCTGGACCCACCCCGCCCCTGCCCCCACCATGTCCCCCATTCACCCCACTTTCATTTGCACTGGTCACAGAGGTCGCCCCTGTCGCCTCCCTCCCCACTGCGCTGATCGTATGTTACTGCTGTTTAGTTGGGGAAGAGGAAATCCAAGCTTATCAAGGCAGAGGTTCCTTTCGGAATATTAGAGTAGATAAGGATTGTCTTTGTAAGTAGATTGGTTTAGCTGAGCAACCGAAACCCTGGTATGGTAGCTTCTCCGGTATCTTTTTGTGTCTCCTGCGTAAGTACAGAGACCCTCCGTGCAGACCAGAGAAGTGTCCTTTCCCTGTCCCAGTGACCCACTGTGCAGACCTTTGCACATACTTATTCGTGACAGTGAGGCCTGTGCCATGTCTTCTATCCAGGGGTGATCAGGAAGAGGCAAAGTTTTGCCAGCTTTCCCTGACCTCTGTTCTGTGTTATATTTAATGTCCTGATCCTCTCTGCACTCTGTAAGGTAAAGTGTGGCTGTGACTGGCTTGGAGAGCCAGCCTGCTAATACACTAGTGGTTCCGTGAGCATCTAACAAGCTGTATGGACTTCTCCAGATTGTTAGTGACAACTTTGGAGCGTTAGTTACTGTCTTAGTTAGGGTTTCTATTGCTATGAAGAGACGCCATGACCACAGCAACTCTTATAAAGGAAAGCATTTCATTGAGGTGGCTCCCTTACAGTTCAGAGGTTCAGTCCATTATCATGGTGGGACATGGTGGCATGCAGGCAGACATGGTGCTGGAGAAGTAGCCGAAGAGTCCTACATCTTACAGGCAACAGGAAGTAGCTTGAGCACAGGAGACCTCAAAGCCCACCCCCACAGTGACACGCTTCCTCCAACAAGGCCGCACTGACTCCAACAAAGCCAGACCTCCAATAGTGCCCCTCCCTTTAGAGACCATTTTCTTCAACCCACCACAGTTACTTTGCCTTTGTTCCGCTCCAGAGTTGCTCTGGTTCACAGATGGAGGTAAAATGTGATGTTCCGTGTGAACCCATGTGGTTGTGCTTCAGAACCTGATTGGCTCGAGCGGATTCTCAGTAAGACTGAGGGAATGTGACAGACAGCCTCTGCAGTCTGGCTCCCTGGTGCCTCATCCCTGTAACCTGTGCTTCCTGAGGAGGAGGAGGAGATCAGCACAATCCACCAGGCACTTCGCATTCAGTCCGCATCACTTCAGATCCTGACTGGAGTTCTTCCTTGTTTTGAGAGAAAATCTCAGTTATGCACAACGAAGCCAGCTTCCTAAACCCATCCCAGTTGTCCTCAGAATCTTCCAATTTAAGGGACTGGTCTTCCTTAGTGCTTACTTCTCTCTGAAGGATCTGTCTTGATAAAACAGAGGATCTCTATGGGGATCAGAGCACGCAGTTTCCAGTCCAGAGACGTGTTTGTTGTTGAAAGTGTCGCTGCTAGAGAGTTGGTGGCTGTTCACTATGGGAACTGGGCATGTAGTTTAGCACCAGATCAGGTATTCTTAAGTGACACAGTCTTACTGGCAGTAATTGGTGGCCTTTAATGGTTTTGTGGTACAGTAGTTAGGGGAAGAAACAATCAGAATCTCAAACATGGAAGGCTTTTAAGATATTCCTATTCCCAGTGCTTTTTCATTATTAGTCAACTGTGGGAGCCCGTTCTGGGGTTCCTCGTGGCTTTACCCAGCAGGTCCGAATAGAGGATGATCAGGACCACGGGCCTGAGTGCAGGTGTCTGAGATGGCCTGCACTTGGCTGTGCTGGGGGAGGAGGTCTTTTGCCCCACCCCTTGGCGTCTCTATAAAAACCCTGGGGCAGAGACAGTCGGGGCCGTTGGAATAGGTTTCAGGCCCTCTCGAGGCTATCCTTTATTTTCTATCTGTTTATCTCCTCAAGATTCTCCACTATAAATCCTTCTATCTAATATTTCCTGCTGCTCACACTCAAGAAAACTCTGGGAAGCTATGGGGTTGGTGGGTAAACGCCCCACAGAATGGCGCCGTGAACAGGGACTAAAGAAAAAAGAAAAAAAAGGGACTAAAAAAAAGGGGGAGACTAAAAAAGGGAGACTAAAGACAAATGAACAGGGACTAAAGACAAAGAAATAGGGACTAAAGATAAAGGAAAATAATAGTTTTATTACAGAGTTTTTGGCGAAAGTGCTGAGTCAGCCCTGCCAGTGGAAAGGCATGCTGGTGTTATGGAAAATATATAAATATAATTGAGAGGCAGGGGTTTTATCCTCGAGAGAAAAGGAAAGTGGACTGGAAGGATGTCCGATGCTGCAGTGAAATTCTCTTCTGTCAAAATTTTCTATCTTCTATCCCTTTCTCAATTTCTATCTGTGAAAAATAAGTATAAGGTATAGGGTAGTAATATAGTGTAGGAAAAACTTAGAAGTGTAAGATTATGTAGGAAATAAGTAAGGCAAGTAGACAGAAACTCTTCAATTTTCTAACTTTGGGGGCTATGAAAGCAAACTGGGGGAAAAAAATCTTTCTTTGGGCTTTACGGGTAGTAAAAAAGCTCTTCTCTGAGCTTATGGGGAAGAAAAAGTTTCCTATGGAAGCTTTTGACCTGGGGACAGCTGAAATGCTAAATCCAAGCGGCAGGAGAAAGTAATTTCTCCCTGAGGCAAAAATGGGGGTGTAAGAAGTCAAAGGTTGAAGTTTTGGGAAAAGTTGGTCTTTCTCCTGGGGGACAATCCTTCTCTTAAAAAGCTTTTCTTGGAAAATTTTGGGGGGAAAAATCGCTCTTAAAAGCCTTAATCTTTCTCAAAAGCTCTTAAACTTAAAAACAAAAGCCTTTCAGAACTCTCTCTGAAGGACAAATTAGAATCACCTGAAGATATTAGTATGGGGACCACCTGTGATTAGCTCTAAGGGAAAACAACAAACCTTTTAAGACAGCAAGACCTCTCTAAGTTCTGTCTTTCAAGCTTTAATAATCCTCCCTGCAATGCAAGAGGCAGGGACAAGTTCCTAAAAACCTCTTCTAAGCTCTGTCTCTTCAAGCTAGTAAAAGACAGTGGGTCAGAGTACCCTGAGGGGAACGCTTGGGAGAGTGTGGGTGAAGAGCTACAGAGAGCCCAAAAGGGCAGGAAACTACCTGAGAAAAGCAAAAAAGCCAAGCTTCACAGTTACAGCCGAGCTGAGGCATCAAGGGTTTTGTCTGAGTGAGCGTTTCAGAATGAAAAGGTGCTCCTCACCGTCCTAATGCAAAGATCCCCTGAAGCAATGCAAACTGTTAGCATTGTATCCTCGCTTCTGACCAAAAACCCAGAGGTGACTGGCCAGCGTCTCTGAGTTAGAGTGCATTTCGGGGATACTAGGGTTCCTGCAGTTGTAAACTTCCTGGAGCACAGAGCTGAGGCAGGAAGGTGCAGGACCCAGGGGAAAACTGCTAATAAACAAAGCTAAAGCCGGTGGGAACGGCACAGTTGTCCACTTTCCTACAAGTCCCGGGCTTATAGGTCCACAGCTACAAAAAGAAATCTGAGAAAAGCTTTCCTATCAGAGTAAGGACCTTTCTGGGAAAACAGTAAAGCTGAACTGTGTCTAAAGCAGTTGTGCTGCTGAGTCAGAACGCTGTCTGGGGAAAGAGCCCAGCCAGGGCAGAAAAGAACTATCCAGGAGTAAAGCTCTCTTTTCTGTCAGAGAAAGCACCTCTTTGAGAAAGCTTTGTTTCAACTGACTCCCTGAGATGAGGGAGTGTAGCCCTGGGGGTGATTGCCTCTGGCATAAGTTCTGTCCTGAGCACCCAGACAAGCAAATGCAACCCACTGGGGGACTGGGCCAGGTGAAGGCCTAATGAGGCAAAACACCTGTCCTAATGGGAGTTTAGACATGACAAAAACCTCCCTTGTTAAATTTTCAGTCTGTACGCAAACCACACAGACCCCGAAAACAGAAATGGACAAAAAGCCCCTACCTTCAGTAGCAGGGAAAGCCGCCACTGTAGTGTGGGAAACTGTTTCTGGGGTAGAGGGGATAAATTGAGACCAAACTGGATACTGTCAGGGAGAAAGACTCTGAAGAAACAGAGAAGGGACATAATCCTCCCCAGAAAATATATGACCTGACAAAGCTGCTAGAGTTTGAGGCAGATTCAGGGGGAGAAAAAAAGCCCCTACCTCCAAAGGCAGCTAGCAGAGGTACAGAGCCGCAGATAGCTGAAGCTCTGCATCTGGGGGGGAAGGAACAAGCAAAATGAGAATAAGATCAGTGGGAGAATATCTCTCTGAAGGAGCTATGGAAAAGCTGTTGTACGTCATCTTGTTTTTCAGTGACTGGCTAAAACAAACACAAGCAGTTTTGTGTATGCATATATGCTTTATTAACTGTTGATTCATGAATTGTTTTGTGGAACTGTTTATGTAAGAATGGAATTACTTATGGAACTGGTTTTGTGTTACAAATGGAACTGTTTAAACAGAAGTTTGGGTTTTATAACTAGGCTTGAGATTTTGCTTAAAAATTATAAAAGGGAGAGTTAATATTCCTTAGTCTATTTAATTTAAAAAATATTTTCTTTGAGTGGATTAATGTCATGTTTTGTTAGTAAGAAATGCAAATGGGGTATACTAAGAGACTACTTTTAAAGTGTGTAAAGAGTTTTATTAAGAAACTGCTGCCGGGCGGTGGTGGCGCACGCCTTTAATCCCAGCACTCGGGAGGCAGAGCCAGGCGGATCTTTGTGAGTTCGAGGCCAGCCTGGGCTACCAAGTGAGCTCCAGAAAAGGCGCAAAGCTACGCAGAGAAACCCTGTCTCGAAAAAAACCAAAAAAAAAAAAAAAAAGAAACTGCTTTTGGCCGGGCGGTGGTGGCGCACGCCTTTAATCCCAGCACTTGGGAGGCAGAGCCAGGTGGATCTCTGTGCGTTCGAGGCCAGCCTGGGCTACCAAGTGAGTCCCAGGAAAGGCGCAAAGCTACACAGAGAAACCCTGTCTCAAAAAACAAACAAACAAAAAAAAAGAAACCGCTTTTGGATGTTTTGCTAAAAGTTTTCAAAGTGTTAATGGTTAGATTGAAAATATTGCTTTTCAATATGGGTTTGTAGGAATTGTATAAGTTTGGGTTCCTCTAACTAGGTTTGAGATTTTGTTTAAAAAAAATTATAAAGAAAAGGAGGAGTTATGAGATTGAATTATGTTCCCAGAAACCTATTGATATTAATGCACCCTGGTTTTGTGGAGTTAAGGAAATACTTAAATTTGATGTGAATACATCAAAGTTTTTCCTATGTTCTGTTAACAAGAAAATTCAAATGACTGAGTTAAAGTTGTAAGACAGAGAAAATTGTTAACTATATATAGCACCATATATGCTAATTCAAATGGTTCTGTTAAGAGTTTGCTTTGAGTTGTAAGATTGAGAGAATTGTGACTATGTATAGCAATATTTATGTTAACCTGTTAATGGTAATGATGAAGCTAAGGGATTCTTTAAGTTTGTAGTCACCTTAAGAGTTTTTGGTTTAGAAAGGGCTTGAGGCAGCTAAGACTGCTGTAGTCACCTTGGACCTAATTCAAGAGAGAAATGCCATCTATATCATCCTCTACTCCCATACTGGGAGGTGTAACAGCTATGGAGATTGCTGTAAGCCATTAATAGTTATTTTTTATATATTAAGAAGGGGGGGACCTGTGGGAGCCCGTTCTCGGGGTTCCTTGTGGCTTTACCCAGTAGGTCTGAATAGATGATCAGGACCACGGGCCTGAGTGCAGGTGTCTGAGATGGTCTGCACTTGGCTGTGCTGGGGGAGGAGGTCTTTTGCTCCACCCCTTGGCATCTCTATAAAAACCCTGGGGCAGAGACAGTTGGGGCCCGTTGGAATAGGTTCCAGGCCCTCTCGAGGCTATCCTTTATTTTCTATCTGTTTATCTCCTCAAGATTCTCCACTATAAATCCTTCTATCTAATATTTCCTGCTGCTTGCACTCAAGAAAACTCTGGGGAACTGTGGAGGTGGTGGGTAAAACGCCCCACAGTCAACGCTACAAGCTGGTCAGACATGGTCTTCATGGCCAGGCCTGACTTAGAATATGGGAACATGAGAACCCCGTGGACCCTCTGTGGAGATTCTGCTAGCTTGTTCTCTGGTTTATTTGTTAACCTGTCTGTGCTGCATGTCTGCATAGAATGCAAAGCCTGCATTGATAAAATTGTGTAGTATACCTTAGTTTAATTTGTATGAAGTCAAATTCACTTAGATCTCATCTTGGACAACCCAGGGAGCATCTGTGAAACCTAAGGCATCTAGATTTCCAGTGCATTTCACAGCCAAAGGTGTAGACAGACCTGTGTGACTGAGCACCAGCACAGAGCAACCAGGTTCACCCTGAATTTTTATATATATATACCTTAGGGTTCTAGCAAGGAGCACAGTTCTGGGGAAGGCTATGTGACTCCAGACCCAGACCTGGAGGGATATGTACTTGCTCAGCAGGCGTGGCTTCTCCAGACTAAGTATGTCCCTCAAGTACAGTCCACTAAACAGAACTTAATTGAACCTGATACAGAGTGTGTAAGGGTGAAGCAGAGTGGCTGACACAGAACTGCTCATGATAGAAGTGGTCCCCATCGGTTCAGGCTCCACCATTAGACACTTGCCTAGCGTCACAGTTAGCTGCCTTGGGCTTTACCCTAGGTTTGCCTGGCCCTAGAGCTAGCCCTCTTCGTCATTGTCCGATACTGGCAGCATACTGGTAGGCGTGGTTTAGATTATGAAGGGTTTTAAAGGTATCTGCCTGTCCGTGTCCCCATCTCTCACTGAGCTGCCCACGTTCTTCCTTGTTTTGTTACCACGTGTGACTGAGGAAGGGAATGAGGTCTGAGCCAAGCCTGGCAAATGAGGTTGGCTCAGGAGTACGAGAATCCACATCATGAAGCTTGTAAGGCTGGGGGTATGGTCTGGGGCAGCCAGCCAGCCCTTTATTGTCCTCTGTTGAACGAAACAGAGAGGCAGCATCCTGAAAATACCGTGGTGGACAAGGCAGATGGAAGTCTTGCCCCAGTGAGGCTCATCTTCTCAGAGACACGTGTAAAGGAGCAGGAAGATGCTGCAGACCTCATGGGGTGGGGGGGGGGAGGGCGGGGGACAGAAGACGGTAGGCAGCTGGTGGCGCATCATTTCACTCAGCTCACCTGTATCTATGTCCTTGTCGTGCCTCCTTGGTGAATGGAGCATGCTTTCCTGTCCCTGGACTTAGAGCTGGGCCATGGCACTAAGCGATAGAGTTAGAACAGGATGCTTCTGTGCATTCAGCCTCTTGCATTCCCTTCGTTCACTGTGAGGAGGGCATGTGCTGGGTAACTGGTAGTCCCTGCAGGGGGAGACATAAACGGAGTAAATATGTACTCGGTCTGTGGCCAGGAGTCTGTAGTCCAGTGATTCTCAACCTTCCTAAGGCTGTGACCCTTTAATACAGTTCCTCATGTTGTGACCTCAGACCATAAAATTTATTTTCGCTGTTACTTCATAACTGTAATTTTGCTACTGCTATGAATTGTAATGTAAACATGCAGGATATCTGATATTCGACCCCCAAAGGGGTCATGACCCACAGGTTGAGAACTGTGGCTGTAGTCCACCCTGACTCACATGCAAATGAGTAAGAACAAAAATGCTTGCATTGAGCCCGTGAATTCTAGAATGGCTTCTTACTCGGTATTAATGAAGTAGGGAGAAGCTGCCTTGGTATTCAGCTGTTTTCTGACCCCATCTTAGGTCATCAAAGTAGTTCCTGATTCAAGTATGTGCGTATGATGCCTGGTGTAAGATTCACTTGGGATGAGTTCTGTTCTAGACAGTCATTTGCATTCCTATCCTTCCTTTTTTTCCTTTAGCCCAGCACTGTGGCACAAAGCTCTGTGTTTGGGCAACTGAAGGGGAGATGGTCTCGTGAGCTGTGATGGAGCATTGACCCCAGAAGGGCAGATAGGGGAGTCAGCAGGAGAGGTTCCATTTCAGACATGTTGAGCTTCAAGTACCCGGTGGACATCATCCAGGTGGACATCCAGTTCCCACGTGGGCCTGAAACTCTGGTGGGAGAACCAAGGGGACTCCAGATGGTCTAGGCCTTGGGACAAAGCCCAGAGAACACACACACAGTCAAGGATTAACAGTTTTAACAAAAGAAATGAGTGGTTGGCAACAGTGGACTAAATCGAGAGAGGCTTGTAGCTTGCCAGTGACTAAGGAGGCCTCAGCAAAATGGTACTTAACGTTCATTAAAATGAGATCTGAAAAATCTCAAAAACCTTAATATTTTCCATCAGAGAAGAACTGAGAGAAAGTATATCATAGTCCATATTTCATTGTGAGTCGTATTTGTTGCAGAGCATCAAGAGCTCCTTGGTTGTGGTCTCGGTGTGTTCCTCTGTGACCCCTAAACACCTTGCCTTGTGAGATGGCTTTGAAGGAACCTTAACTGCCAGCTTCCTGTTCCACTGCTCAGGCTGCAGTATATGTTCATGAAAACTCCCCTGCTTGCTAGGCACCCATTAATTACTTACTAGCCTTGTATCAATATTGGGCCTGTTGACCTGCGGGCTCTTTGGAAGTGGAAGACCATCTGCCCAACGCTGTCATTGGGAAGGCTTTCCCTCCAACCATAATGAAATCACTAACATCATTTCCTGCTCCCGGCCCTTGTACAGAGCTTCTATCTACTGTCAATAAGAGGTTATTAAAATGCTCAGTAAAGTCCACATGTCCTTTTCATCCTGTCCCACAAAGATTTGTGTTGTAGTGATGGAAACAATAAATAACAGATGACGTCAAGCCTATTGTAATAAAAGAAGGCTGCTTATTAAACTGTCTGCTCCAACTCTTTTTCCTTTTGACATCATGGGATCTGTTTATAATGACTTTTATGATTTTCCCCTTAGCAATCAACACTCATAGGATTACAGGAGAAATCGAGGTTTGGCAACAGTCTCTTCAACAGAAGTGGCACCTTCCTGCTCAGGTCTCGTGGCGCACACACTTCGGGGGTAGAATATGGGAAAAAAGGACAGAGAGGCTGTGTATTTTGGAGGAATTGGACTTCCTCAGGCATAGGCTTTCTGCCGGGAGGGAGAGAGCATTGAAAGCTCAGTGCATGGGTGGGGTGGGCATGCGTATGCAGCCACAGTGGATGAATCCAGCCACCATGACTTGATTTTGCCAGTCACCATCTCCATTAAAGCCAGTCAGCGCTAGATCATGAAGCTGCATATGGACACCTCAGCATCAGAAGAATTCAGCATCTCTGGGGAGTCACTCTTCCCTGAGCCTGTATTTGGGAAGGGTGTGTGTGAGGATGCCACTCTTCCTTTGGGCCTGTATTTGGAAGTGATGGGGAATTTGCAAATCCAGGAGCATGCTCTCTTCAGACTGCAGCTGCTGTCTGATTCTGTCTGTGTGTAACCAGGGACAGTTCACAATCAGCAAGCACTTCTCTAGAGAAAAGAAATCCTCTAACTTTCCCCACTGACATTGTGGACCCCAGAACCAACTCCCTAGAGGAAACTGTCATTTCTTCTCATATGTTTCAGGTTTGAACAAAATATATGACTTGATTGTTTCAAATGACCTCAATTGCTTCCATTTTTGTAATTCTAGTATTCAGTTTGCAAATAATTACAGACAGCTTGTATTCTATGACACATGAACCACGTTGAATGATGGAAATTTCACATTTTCATCTGAGTTTTGGGTATGAAAGCATTGGTAGTTAGATTTCCTGTTTGGACCTGTTTTTACATGGGCTGGCTGTTTCTTTAGAGCAGCCAAGGGGAAGCACACAGAGCAAATACCAAGTCCTGAAGATGCTTTCATCTTTTAGGACATGGCTGACTTCTTGGAAGGGTGTGCTCTGAGCAACGTGGCTCCCAGAAGCTCGTGGGAGGAACGCGCCAGCTGCTCCATAACCATGAGCCACCTCTTCTTTGATGGGGAGATTAATACATCCCATAATCATATCATCCTGCTTTCTCTGGGCCCAGAGTTCACTCAGCCTTGAAAGAAATAAAAATTAATTGAAGAGAAAAAAAAATCTCCTTTTCTTATTTCCTCTCTGAACTTATCTAGAAAAGTGATTGAGAAAGAGACTCATGGGTTTGTTGCTGACAGGACTGAAGAGATTTGCTTCCTTTTGCAGTTCTGGATATTTCTAAAATCTAAAAGAAAGCCATTAGATGGTGACTAAAAGGTAGGTGTGGGAAGATCTGAGCTCACTTGGTCCCCCCAGAGCAGAAACCCCGAGGGGTGCGCAGGGAGTGCTGTCCCATGGAGGGCAAACTTCTGGTTCTAGGGGTACAGTGGAGGGAGCAAACAGCAGGCTACAGCTGACGCCCATCACTACAACTGGGTTGGCCTAGAGATGTCCTCACTCTTCTCCCCCACACAGAGGCATCTAGGAGTTTATTTGCCATATGCTGGAGTTTGGGGAAAACTTAACTTTGGTGTTTGTTTTTAATCTTGCTAAATTTAAGCTCAAGATTTCTTCTTCTTCTTCTTCTTCTTCTTCTTCTTCTTCTTCTTCTTCTTCTTCTTCTTCTTCTTCTTCTTCTTCAAGCTCCTGTCACCAGCTTTGGGGGGAGGGGAGTGGGTGAGACAAAGCCTTGCTATATAGGCCAGGCTGACTTGAACCCCAAATTCTGCCTCCCTCCACTCAGTGCTGGGATTCCAGGTTATGCACTGCCGTCCCTGATTTACCATTCTTATCTAGTTCTCTCCAGATGCACACTAGCACTGGTTTCCATGTGGCTTCCTGAGTTTCTGTGGGCAGAGAGTTGGTCCACTGAGGAGAACTGGTTTATTATCAGAACACGGATCCTGTTAAAAGGGCTACCTCTTCAAAGACTCAGTACGATGTCCCTAAGTGCTTTGTTGATGTTTATAACAGGGGTAAGCTGGAATCGGAACTGGAAGAGACACTTACTCCTTCATGCATCCCGCAGTCCGCAGTGACCTGAATTGAGCATGTGTGAAGTATGGTGTGCAGTTTGTGGGACTAAAGAGGTGGGAAAGCAAGATAGGAGAGAAACAGGGGTGCTAGTTAGCGCTTCCCCCACCAGTCTTGAAGGCCACGGTCCACACCACTGGCCCTGAAGCAACAGACCCTCGGTCCTCCGGCTGCATATGAGTTGACTCTCTGGGCCTCTAGGAGACCCACGGGTCCCTTTGTAAGAGCTAGCTTCCTGCAGCTATGTGCAGCCCCAACACCATCCTCCCATCGCCTTCCATTTTCATGGCGAGATCAGCTAAATGTTGGTCTCCACTCATCCAGCAGAGACCACCTGAGCAGGGCTCAGCTCTATCTCCTCTGCAAAGGGAAGCTCCCTCATTTAGCCTTCCAGAAGCTCTCAAGCTGTATCAGTGCTGAAATGAGATGTAGTGGTGATGCCAACAAGCCTGCCACAGCAGGGCATGGTGATGTCACAGCAGAAGCAGGAGGGGAGGAGCCAATCCGGGTTGTGTGCAGGGGACCCAAGGGGCCTGAGGAGGGTGGGATAAAAATCTGGAATTTATCTTAACTGTAGATCACAACCTTAAGTGACCAGAACCCTCGAAGCCATGAGGGGGTGAAAGAGAGCACAGGAGGTCTCATGAGGAGGGTCTCGTAGCTACCCTTCTCCTGCACTTGACAATCGTGGGAAGAAGCCGTATGAAATGTGAAATCCTTCTTTTCAAATTAAACACAAGACTGTTCCTAAAGGATATGTTTATATCCTTGGATCTGAGCAAATTTAAACTGATTGGGTCTCTATTTTATTGGCTTTCCTATTACTCACAAGGGTGGGGTGGGGGGTGCTCAAAAGAAATATCTGATGTGTTGTGGACAAAATGCAGCTGTTACCTTCCATCCCCACATTTGAGAATAGTGTGTGGAACGTTGAGACCTGTGGCATGGGTAGGAGTAGAAGATGGAGTTGCCAGTGTTGGCGCCAAGAGGTGAGAATCCTCTAGGCATCTTCTGGAGTCTCCGCAGGCAAGGTATATTTACCATCCCTAATTCCAGGCAAGGTAAACTTACCATCCCTCATTCCAGGCAAGGTAAACTTACCATCCCTCCACACACAGAAATTCATTCCCAAGAAAGAGATAGATCAAAGACAGACTGACATGTAGGAGGCTTGTTGACCTCTGTTTTCCCTCTCTCCTTACCCTTCTAGTTCCCAGAACCTGCAACACACTAGCTTCCTGCATACCTCTAGCAAGCATTTACTGATTGCTGGCTGCATGTACTTAATGCTAGGAGTACAGTTTGGTATATGGCGTGCCCTGGCGTTTGCTAAATAAATGAATGAGCACTGTGCCTCCCACCCAGGAAGCTAATGAAGCTAAGCTTATGGCAGATTCCCAAACTCTTGTGGGCCTGAACCAACCCCCCTTGGGGGATTTCTAAGACCTGATGTGGACTCTACCCAAGACCCACTAATTTAGGTGGCATGGGACACAAGCTGGACCTTGATCTTTCTTTTTTTTAGGACAGTTTTTAAACTTGCTGTATAGCTGAGGTTGGCCTTGACCTCCCAAACCTCCTGCCTCCACCCCTGAGCATTGTGATATAAGTGTGGGTCACCCTCTCTGGCTATGCATTAGGTTTTTTTCGTTTTGTTTTGTTTTGTTTTTCTGTTATTGGTTTTTAGTTTTCTAAACCAAGCTCCCTGAGTGTTTAGCAAAGTTTGGGGATCACTGATTTAAGAGCCTCTTACTTGCTGGAGCCCCAAAACCCTGGGAAGTGCCTTGTCATTCTGAACTTGTAAGTTTACATTGTTTTTCTTGAACAGGGCACACACACTGAATAAGCTTTGGGCGGCACGAGTGGCCATGACCTTCCTTGTCCTTGGGTGCTTAGTCCAGAAGCTGGTGACGTAGCCAGAATGAGCTTCTCAGAAGTGGGGCTCGGCTGTAAGACCCAGGTTTACATCCTCTTAGGGTGCTACCATGTGGGGCTAAGCCCTCACAAGCCGCAGCTGACCCTTCTCGCATCCTTGACTCTGTCTTTGGTTGATGACCTTGACAGTGGTTTTTGCAGTACTTCCTGAAGGGACTGAACTGCATTCGAAGACCTGGTTGGCTGCAAGCAGCAGGGTTTTACAGTTTTACTGCATGCTCTGTGATATGAAGTGGATTGCATGGTTAAACAAAGATTCTCGTTTCTCAAAGCATTTCCAGCGCAAAATCTTTGTAGTGACACCGTGGTCCCTTAAAGTGTCCCTACAGTTCTTCTGCACCTGACTCCCCCGACCTTTTCTGGAGGAGTTGCATGATGACACTTATGAGGCTGATTTAAAGCACTCCAAAATGTATTTCAGTGGCTTTATTCCACAGGCGAGCAGCCATTTCTGCTGCCCTTGTGAGCGGGTTACCGATGGCTGACCAGGTGTGGAGTTCCTTTCCTGTGCCTTTGGCCAGGTGCATTGCACTCGGGTGTGTGTCTCTGGGTTCACTGCCTGACACTCAGTGGAAAGACCGAGACACAGCCTGAGGGAAAAAGGTTGGAGCTTCTACCTAGGAGACCATGGGAGGCTCTCCGTGGCTCTGAGCTCACCTCGTGGCTGGGCATTTACTCCTGTCATCTACAAAGCCTGAAGGCCAGTCTGGGACAGCCTGAGGCTTCCTTTTCTTGGCCACACTTGGTTGTGAGTCCCCTTGGCCCCTTCTGAGTATCAGACACTTACTTGGCAAGTCAGGTCCAGGTTTTTGTAATCTGTGTGTCTGATTTTTAATGACTCTGATGTCTAGTATGTCTCTTGCAGAGCCTTGTGCTAGAAAGGCTACAAAGGAAACCAAAACCAAACCCAACTGTGTTGAACATGAAATCCATTCAACATGCAAAACTCTACGAACTAGAATCCTGCCGTGTATATCAGCCAATTCTAGGCACACTGGCTTCCCTCCTGAAAGCATTACAAATGTTTTATCATATATAGCTAGAGTTTCCTTCTCTAGGGAAGAATAAAGGCCAATTAAGGGCTTGGCTACTATCCTCTGTAGGGCATGCCTTGGGCTGTATTGATTTATTTTCCCCACACTTGAGTCTGTAAAGCATCCTAACATCTGGCACAGCTGGAAAGTACCTCAGGAGCCTCTTCCAGGTGGGGTCTGGGGCATAAGCACTGTAGACTGCATTTTCCTAGAGGTAAGAGGAGCATCCTTTTCTGTGTTTGGCTCTCTGGGACTAGCCATTGTTGTCTCCACAGGGCACATTTTCTTCTCTTTGCCCTTCTATGTGGTCACATTTTGCTTCTCTTGGAGTCTTCCTGACTGCCGTGGAAGTCAGGCTGCTCTACCTAACTCAACTACAGAAACAATGAAGGGAGGCTAATTGCGTTGGCTCACTTCCCCTGATGTAGACTCAGCGATACCCTTTTATAAAAGGTTCTCTTCAGAGATCATTAAATTAGACGAATGGCCCAGGCTTTGTGCTCAACGATCCCAACAAACCCTGTTTGACTTGCTGCTTGGTGAAAAGATTGGCAGCCATGCATGAGACGGTGCTAATGCCTCTGTACACAGCACAAAGCAAACAAGACAGCAGACATGGGAGGCAGTGGTGCCCCAGCTCAGCCCGTTTCCTCCAGCACAATCGATCCTCAGAGGGTAGCCTCTCCCATCTTAAAAGCCCGAAGAACCACTTTCCTAATGATTCCTAACAATTCTGAGTGCAGTACTTCCACAGGCAGAGGTATTTTCTCAATTTGTTTTGTTCGCCTGAGCAGAAAGGCACTTCTCGGGGAGCATCCTTTTTTCTGCCTTTCATCTGGAAGGGACACCCGAAAGCTAGTGTCTTGGCTCTTCCAAGTACAATTGAGTACTTAAAATTTGTTAAAAGATTTCTTTTTATTTAATGTGTAGGATTGTTTTACTTGTATGTATATTGTGCACTATATGCCTGGTACCAGAAGAGATCAGAAGCGGATGTTGGCTCCCCCGGAACTGGAGTTACAGGTGTTGTGAGCTGCCATGTGGGTGCTGGGAATTGAACTCAGGTCCTTTAGAAGAGCAGCCAGTGCTCTCAACTGCTGAGTCTTCTCTCTGGCCCCTGGAGTACTTCCTATATCAGTAATATTAGGAGGGGTCTGTAAGATTCAAAGCACAAAGTTAGCAAAGCCTACACACTCCACAAAACTAAAAACGAAGTAATCCATTGTATTCTTTAGTCTGAAGTTTGAAAAATCTGCAGAACACTGAGAGAAAATGTTTCCTGGGCTAGGGGAAAGCCTTGGAAGCCTCCCTATCAATGTGTTTTTAGGCAATCCACAATATACAGCAAATGGAAGACTCCGTCATGATTCATTGATTAGACTAACTTCTCGATGAGTTTGGAATGACCATCATTTTGTGGGTGTATGGATGTAATGGAGCAGAGATACTCACATGGAAAACATGGTTTTCAGTTATAATTTTTTTAACAACTGAGAAATGAAGTAGATTTAAAATGAATCGTGCCTAGCATTACATTTAAGCAAGCTTGTTCCCAGCTCTTCCAGTAAGCCATGAGGCGTTATCTGCCATGAGAGCTTACTGACAACATCATGTGAAGGTTACTGTACTCCCTTGTGTGTGGCAGTGGGGAGTAGATTTGGATCTGGACTCTGGTGTATAAATAGAGTTGTGCCTACATCTTCCCACAACCCCCCTGGGTGTTATCAGACACGAGCGCTTGCCCAGAGCATCATGTGAGGATACGATCCTTCCAGGGTGGCGACTTCATAGATTTTGATCTTGAGGACTCTAGACAGTTTGTCTCAGCCTGGCCTATCCCATCAACCACTTTTCTTCTTCAACTTAACTTCCATTTGAATTCGACATGACTTCTAGCATCTTGTGGTGCTTTCTGTAGAAGTGTGTTTTGTGCTCAGACCTCCCTGGTGAAGAACAAAGAATGTCTTGCCTCATCATGACTCTCATTCTCTCCAGTACACATGCACTTTTTTGTATTCCTTCTGAACAAACATGTATGGGATTATTGTGGGTTTGAGAGCAATCTCTCACAAAACTGTGCTGGAACCCAGGGTGTCTCAATAAAGCACACAGTTCTTTCCCTGAGGGAGTTCAAAGCATTGAGAGAAGTGAGGAAGCCAATACTATTTCAGACCCAGAAGAAGCCGAGAGAGCATAGCACACAGCTGTGGTTTCTGGGGGATGGCATGGCTTGTTTGGGGGTCTCCTCCAGTTAAATGAAGAAATGTAAGCTAAGCACGTGGAACTCAAATTCCTGTTTGTCTTAGAAGAGGCAATGCAAAGGGTAAATGCCACAGAGCTAAGGGACAGCAGCCTCTCCCGGCTCCTGTCCTGTCAGAGACTTGGAAGGTAGTCTGTTAGTTTAAAAACCAATGTAAACAATACAAAGTCACTATGTTAAATGAAAAACACTAAATACATTTTAGAGATTACGACCCCATTTACTCAATAGGCTGTGTGTGCACATGAGCACACTATGTAAATGAAGAGTACACGGTTTTACTTTAGATCTTTTGTTTGTTTTGTTTTCAAAACATATTTTTATCCAAATGGATTTTTTTCTTCAGTTGTCAACAAAAATCACATTGCATTCTTAAAAATAATTTTCTTTAGCCCAAATCTCTAGGCTCAAGACAGCATAGATATTGAACTCTAGGTCTCTATGTAACGTGGTATTAAATTCTCATCAGGAGCTGCAGGGGTGGCTCAGATTAAGAGCACTGCACTGGCTGCTCTTGCAGAGGGCCCAGGTTCGGTTCCCAGCACCTACATAGTGGCTCACAGTCATCTTTAACTCCAGTCCCAGGGAACCTTCTGGCCTCCACAGGCACCAGGCATGCACATGGTACACAGACAGAAATGTAGGCAAACACCCATTCACGTTACATTTCCTTTAAAAAATTCTGAATAGATCAGGCTGAGAATGGCCTCACTACAGTGATTCTTCTGGGTCTGAGTGCTGCGTGGCAAAGGAGCACACTGTGCTATCTCTACTCACATTTTGTGATTTAATGATTCAGCACTAAAAATTCAGCAGGAATTTTGCTGTCTTTTCAGTTAAAAATTCCAACACATATCGGGGAGGGGCTCCTGGACCCCAGCCCAGATGAGGAGCTTTTGCCAGTCAGTGGCTGTAGGGGAGGGAGAGTCAGTTTTCTTTAAGGGTGCCGCCCTGCTGGGTTGCCTATGCTCCAGTGGATGGTCCCGCACCCACATCTGATGGGCAGCACTAAGAAGAGTCAGTGTGGTATTTAAAAAGAGAAGAGGAACACATCAAGTTGGAGGGTGTTGGGGAGTGGAGGGGATGCGGGAGGGAATTCGGGGGAGTGGATGGTGGATATGATCAAGATAGGATGTATACATGTAAGAAACTAAAACAAAGAAAATATCCAAACCAGAAAACGTATCTTAGCTGGGGATTTACCTCATTGGTTGGAACTTCCCTGGCAAGTGGGAGGCCCTGCGTTTGATCTCTAACTCACAATAAAGCAAAAAGATACATAGTAACAAAGCCGGATGATGTCTTGTTGAGAACTTAAAACCTATTGTACAAAACGATGGGTCTTATTATGACGTGTTCATGTGAATACATAATGTACTTTGGTCATTTTTATGCCTTCCTCTCATTACCCTCTCTTGAGCCTCCTCCTCCTTCCCTGGACCTTTTCTTCTTCCTAATTAATTTAAAAACTAATTAATCATTAATATTGGTTGACTGGATTGGATTGAAAAATGCCCAGGAGATTAGGAAGAGCTCAGAGTGTGACTGAAAATGTGCCCAGAGGCGATTAGATCATGGGGCTCTGGTCTAGTCCGTGGTTTACTGCATCAGTGGATTAAAAGTTTACTCTGGGGAGATGATAGATAGAATTGTGCAGTGTGGGGCAGGCCCACTTGGAGATAGTGGGACACTAGGGTATGACTGTGATGGGTATGCGTTGGCTCTGATTCCTTCCTGTTGCGCTTTGCTTTTCAGTCCACCGTAAGGTGAGCACCTTGGCTCTCTTGCCCCCTCCTGTTGTGATATTCTAGCTCACTGTGCTCCAGAAACAACGCCCGCCAGTGCTGGGCTTGACACCTCTGAAGCCACAGGCCAAGGGAAACACTTGCGCCCTGAAGTTCTTTCCCTCTGGTGCTTGCCACTGGAGTTAAACTATGCAGCCCTTGATATGGGCGCGCTAATTCACATCATTGATGGATGCTAAAGGAGGCGCCTTTTCTTTGATAGCGTTATGCTGATCTCAAGAGAAAAAGTTAGAAGGCGTTTGACAAGGAGAGAAATCAAGGCCTGGAAAGCTAAGCTGCCTGTTGTCCCACAGCTAAAGAAGAGGCTGTGTTGGGCTCCGGGTCCTTCCTCTGCGAGTCCTTATGCTGTCTGTGCACATGAGGAAAGCTTTTTGCATCCTATGGAGATGATTCTGAATTTTCCATATTTGCTTCTCATCTTCTTCTTGGCTTATGGGAAGACAGTTCACAGCTCTCTTCCAGTAAAGAAGCGGGATGTGACTAAATGTAGCTAGGGAATGTCAAAGCATTTAAAATCTGGTAATTACATCTCAAAATTACTATCTGTTTTAGTGACCAATGGATTCAGATGAGAGAACCTTAAGGCGGAAGTTTCCCAAATCCCTGAGTAACCACACAGATCACACGGAGAAGAGCAGCTCTGGAGAGTCACTCAATGGCTGTTGAACAAGAGTGAGAGAGAAATCAACCTTTATGATGTTAGCATAACAAAGAGACAATTGGACACTGCCTTTGCCATCCTTACCACATATTAATCAAATGGAAAAAATTCACCTTGTTTTACATTTAAACCTGACACCCATAAAACAGGTGATTCAGAGCCTCCACCACCACCCCCCGGAGATCACATGTGTACATTCTCTACCTCCTTTGTAATAAAGCATAGAAACACACACACACACACACACACACACACACACACACACACACACGCATACACATACTTTCTTTTCCTCTCTCCCTCCTTCCCTCCCTCTCCCCCCCCTTCACCCCCTCCCCATTTGGGTTTCACTCTGTTATTCAGACTGGCCTTGAGTGACAGGCAAAGACACCTTGCGTCAATCTCTCAAGTAGATGAGACTGCAGGAATGTGCTACCTGGCATCACACACACAGTTTTAGAAGTGGGACCAGAGGAAGAGAGGGAGGAACGGAGTGAGGGAATGAGAGGGAAGAAAAGAACCTCATGGAAAATTTCAATAGTGCATACTTTTCTGGGAAAATAGTAGCTAACTAACCTTGAACTAAGGAAGAGGTACAAATACTGAAAATTCCATAGAAAGACCACCTTCATCTCCATCTCAAGGCAAGAAAAAAGATGCGAGAACTCTTTTAAAACTAGTTTTTTATCCTCTGATAATCACACACACACACACACACACACACACACACACACACACACACACCACGTGTCTTGATCATATCTACCCCAGCATCCCCCTCTCACTGGTCATGACTTCTCCAACACATGCCCCTCCAGAATGGGATATTGTGAACTCATTCCACACCAAGATGAATCTTATCACAGAAAGGCAAATCAATTTACAAATGAAAAAAGAACTATGCAACCATTCCAGGAAATGTCAGTAGCTCATTTTTAAAAAAATGTGTACTTCTGGAGAGAGAGAGAGAGAGAGAGAGAGAGAGAGAGAGCCTCCTTTGTAGACTGGGTGGGGAAGAAAAGGAAAATTTGTTAATATGATACTTATAGCAGACATGATTTTTTCAAAGTTTTAAAAATGATTTAATTTTAAGAGTGTGTGTGTGTGTGTGTGTGTGTGTGTGTGTGTGTGTGTGTAAGTAATTGTCAGAAGATAAAAAATAGTTTTAAGTTTTAAAAGTGAAGGTTTCCACAGAGACCAGAAGAGGGTGTCAGGTCCTCTGGAGCGGGAGTGACAGGTGGTTAGAGCTGCCTGATGTGGGTGCTGGGAACCGAACTCAGGCGCAAGAACAGCAGGTGTTCTTACCGATGAGCCCTTCATGCAGCCCCCAGGGGATACGGGAGCCGCCAGCCGAAATACTAGAAATGCTCCCACAAAAAGCTGGAATAAAGACTCTCTGGATCCATGGAACATGTTCTGGACAGCCCTAACACAGGCTCTATTCTGAGTCCCCTCTCTCCACCTCTCTGTCTCAGCCCCTGCCTTACCCACAGGCAGTGTCACTTGCCTGACGAGCTGTGATGCCCTCCAGGCGTGTTTTGGGTGATCTGCTTTACACACCTGGGAAGCCAGGGAACTTTCCAACGGACCCGTTAGAACTGATGAGGGCAGTCTCCCCCTGCTTCTTTCATCCACCATGTCCTCTCTTGGTGGAAGGTTCCATCTCCAGCCTATCTTGCCTTTAAGAAACATCAATTTTTAAAGATCTTCCTTACCCTCATAACCATCCCAATCTCCTCCTGTATCTTTCTGCATCCCAATTGCAACTCTGGAAGCAGCAGCCATCCATCAGTGGCCTAATCAGAAGACCGCTTTGGCTGTAAAAACAATGAAAAGTAAGTTGTGAGGTCCAAGAGACTTTAGGTGAATTTAAAGACAAGTGGAAGGTTTTGGTGGTGGCAACTGAGATCCATAAGTGCCCATGTGTGTATCACTCAGTGGGCACAGCCCCTAACTCCAGGGCTTAGAGGCTGAGCCTCCAGGAGTCCAGAAGTGTGAAAGACCTGCTCATGCAACATAGCAAAGCCCTTCTAGACAATTTTTTTTTTGTTTTTGTTTCGTTTTTTGTTGTTGTTGGTTTTTTTTGTTTGTTGGGTTCCCCCCCCACACCCGAGACAGGGTTTCTCTGTGTAGCTTTGTGCCTGTCCTGGAACTCACTCTGTAGCCCAGGCTGGCCTTGAACTCACAGAGATCCACCTGGCTATGCCTCCTGAGTGCTGGGATTAAAGGCGTGCGCCACCACCGCCCAGCTAGACAATTTTTTAAAAGATGAGAAACAACCTGCTTCCAAGGAGCTGTGAACATGAGTCTAAGATCGAGCTCAGCTAGTGATTACAAAGGGCTGCTGAATAGTGAGTCCCCTCTGCTGGTCACATGACCAGGCATATAGGAAAGCATCCACTGCTGGTAAGGGTGGAGGGGCCCTAGACCCCTTGCAGTGGGAATGTAAGATGGTGTAATACTTTGGAAGGCAAGTAGACCTTCCACATCTGGAATCCACTCTTTAGAAGAGCTGGGATAAAAGCATTTGCTTTTGAGGCAGGCTTTCATTGTGGAGACCAGGCTGGCCTTGAACTTGGCAATCTTCTGCTACTGTCTTCAGTATGCTAAGATTACAGTGTCGTCATGACCAGCATATCTGCTTTAATTTAAACATAGGTTCTATCACGTATTTGTAATTCATTTTATTTATTTACTTATGCATAGGTACAAGTATGTGTGTGTGTGTGTGTGTGTGAAAGATGTATGGTGTGTACATGTGGCGTGTGTGTGTGTGTGTGTGTGTGTGTGTGTGTAGAGGTATGTATGATCTGTGTGTATGCATTGTGTGTGTACAGGTTTGTATGGTGTGTGTGAGAGAGAGAGAGACAGAGACAGAGACACAGAGAGAGCTAAATACATGTAATAGAAAATTTTAAAGATACATGGCAGAGAAGTGGGGTGGGGCTAGATGCCTAGAGGCCTGCTCAGAGAGGCTCAGAGAAGACTCCAGCTTTACTCAGCTCACCAAGGTGACCTAATGTCGGCTTCTCCACCTCGGGGCCAGTGTCCATTTGGTTCTCTGGACTTCCCCAGGAACAAGTTCACTAAGTGAATTGGCTTCATCTCCTCAGCTTGGTTCCAGGTCTTTGACCATTCTTTTTATGGTATTCAGCAAGAACACTGGACTTAAAGTCAGAATGCTTTTGCTTCATGCAAATACGGTTTTTACCTCATAGAATTATTATATAGATAAAAGGAAAAGCTATAAAGGAGGTTAAAATTGTGGGCACCCTGCAATTTGAGGTTGGATCTGGTGAGGCACACCCATAATCCCAATTGGAAGTCTGGGACAGGAAGGTTGCGTGTGAGTTCAAGGCCAGCCTAGGCTACAGAGCAAGAAAGACCCCGCCTGAACGCTCACACAGTTCTCTGCAATGCATGCATGTTCAGCTACGCAACTGGTCATATGTGCAACATGAGATTCAAAGCATTGTGATACGTGCCTGCAACAATAGCCTTATAGACTCTGTGGGATCAGTGTTTCTCATTCCAGAGTGGGTAAAAATAATAGAGACAAAATCAGATCAGTGATTGCCTCTGGGAAGCAGGTGCAGGTCAGGAGAAGATTAAGACAAGCAAATACTTTTGGGGTGGAAATAGTCTATATTTGAATGGTGGTTAAGTACAATTTTCAAGACTCAGACCTGTGCACCTCAAAAAAGTGAATATTCAGCCAAACATGGTGGTTTATGCTTGTAATCTCAGCACTTGAGAGGGAGACAGGAGCATTGCCAGAGTTCTAGGCCAGCTTGAGCTATGTGGGAGTTCCAGGCCAGCTTCAGATACAGCGGCAGACCTTGTCTCAAAAAGACCCTCGCCTCAAAAGAGTGGATATTTCTGTGCGTAGTTTACACGTTGACCATTTAACCTGAGTTTCCAAAAACTGGGGGAGAGAATACCCCATAATACTAAGTGTGGCATATACTGCTGGCCCTCCTCATCCGAGCGTCGCACATCTGCTGATTCAACCTCTTACCCTGTGTTGAAAGAGGTAGCTGGGTGGGGAGGCTTGGGGTTGCTTCTGCAGACTTTCTTCCTTGTCATTAGTCAATGCAACACTACTATATTTACACAGCGGTAAAATTGCACTAGGTACCGTAAATAACCTAAAGATGATTAAAGCCTACAGAATATATGCATGCTATAGTACATTCCTTATAAGACTGGGAGCATCCCACAGACATTGGGGTCTGTAAGTGTACTGGCCCCCAGGATGCAGAGGGCCACGGTTTGCCCCTTTAGTATAGGATCATCAACAGATAAATGCTGTTTGGATTCTGTGCCATGTTCGTATAGCAGGGAGAGTGATATTTCAGTAAACACAGCATCTTTATCTGGGCGCATCCTAAACTTCTTTTTTATGGCAGGAGTACTGAGCACTTCTAAAAAGTTCAGTGGTTGTTCTGCGTTAAAGGAATAAGGCTCTGCACTAGAAGGAAGATGAGGCAGGCCCAGGGTATTAACCCAGAAGCTCAGGAATAGGCCGGACACGGGGAGTCCTGCTTTGGTTTCTAATCCCGGAGCCTGGATCCAACCCCGCGGGAGGTCATTGTGTCAATAACAGGTGTGATGCTAGTTTGGAGGGAAGTTCTAAACGGATTGTTTGATCTTACTCAGACTTTTGTGGCTGAGGATGAGTCAACATTAGCTTAATTAAAACTCCAGGAGAATAGCTGTGAATGAGCTCGGGCCAGCGACTAGAGGTCAGTGTTGGCGGCTCTCGCCCGCACCGGGGCAGCTCCCGCCCACATCCACACTGCTCCATCCTCATTGGCCGCCGCCCCGTGCGCCCGGCGCCCATTGGCTGCTCAGACCAAGCGCTTCTCTCATAAGAGGCGGCCCCTCTGGTCCGCAGGTGATCTCTGAACTCTGGTGCTTCTTAGGTGAGTAGGTGAGCGGGTGAGTGGGGTGGCCCCTTCCTGGGACTGGAGTCTCCCGGCAGGGACAGGGCCAACGTCCAGTAGGAGCCAGGTGGAAGTCCTGCGTGGGCTCTCCTCTTCCTTCCTTACAGCTTCTTTGGGGACAGCAGACCCTATTCTTGAGGACCTCCTACGTGCCAGGAGCAGATTTTTCTTTCCCACGTCGGATTTAGGCTTTATAGGGAACCCTGTGAGGTGGATAATCTTATATTTTATAGATAAGGATGGATCTGGGGGTTCCGAGTGGGAACCCAAGACTGTGTGACTCCTTGCCAGCAGGAACAAACACATTAATCTTTCTTTTCCATTAAAGGGTAACATCTTTTTTTCTTGGGGGCAACCCTCTCTTGCGCTCCACTAATGGAAGGTGAGTCTCGGATGCTAGGCTTCTCAGCACCGCATCTGCACTCAGTACTCCATCCCAGGTCACAACTGACAGAGGCATGGATCCTTGAGATGCAGAGCTAGTTTATAGTCTAGGTAAACTTAACCATGATTAAATGTAACTATATTTTCAGAGGTTTAAAGTGAACCCCTTTGATGTTGCAGCCTAGCCATCTTGGAGTGGAAGTGGAGGAGACAAGCTCCAGATGTGCCTGTGGGATGTCAAGGGTGGGATTCTAACTAAGTGTTACAGGATCACATCCTCAGTGACTGGAGTTCACCTGTCCATGGGTTGTAGCTACTGCCCTAGATCGTTCTGATCTCCTGGGATGGAGGCAGCCTCTGCCTTGCCTTTCTGGAGGGTTCCTTTACCTCCTCGGTGCTTGCTGGAGCCTTTTTGTCTGTATTTCGTCTCCACTTCTTTCCCACTTCCCATCTGGAAAAGAATGTCCAGATCCCTAGGGATTCTCCTCCTTGTACCTTCAAACTGCCCACACTTTGGAAAGCCTCAGCTGTGCTTCCAAGATGAGAGAATTGTAAGTTTCACTTACTGGTGACGAAGCTAAGGAAACAAAGGGTCCGTGTGCTCACGCTCCCTTCATGCTCATGCTCCCTTCACTGTGCTCTGCCAAGGCTACTGGTCAGCTGACCTCCTGCTTGGCAGGTCTTATTCCAGTGTGGGGTCCTGCACACTGGGACATCTTCATTCGGACAAGCAGGATCCCTCCCCGCCTTTAAAAGTGACTCCTTTCCTTTCAGGGTGATCTCCTGCCCTTGAGGGTAAACCTCTTCCTTTGAGGGTGACCCTCCCTTTTATTTTACCTGGCTGCAAAGGGGCTAAAAAGGGGAATAGAAGGCTAAAGGGGGGGGGGCGGAATACTAGAGAAAACCTTGAGGTTCTTACAAGGGCTTTAAGATTGCTGAATGAAGAGCTGGGCAATGGTGGCACACGCCTTTAATCCCAGCACTCGGGAGGCAGAGGCAGGCGGATCTCTGTGAGTTCGAGGACAGCCTGGTCTACAGAGAGAGAGAGTTCCAGGAAATGCTCTAAAGCAACACAGAGAAACCCTGTCTCGAAAAACCAAAGGAGAGAGAGAGAGAAAAAAAAAAAAGATTGCTGAATGAATGCTAGGCAGATCAACAGGCAGCATTACTAGTGGATAGATAGGAATGTGACTGTCAGCACAGGGACCTGATTTCACCAGGTCAGGCAAAAGTGTTCAGGACAGCCAAAGGATGTGAGCTGTCAAAGACCCCATGTAACAGCGTGTGCTCACCCCCTGCGGCAGTGTGACCATGGGTGTGTTAGTCTCTCGAGGCTCTGGTTTCTAGTTTCATTATAGTTTACAAAGGAAACAGGCCTGGTCCCCACTCTGAATGGGATGAAGCATGCAGGGAAGCTCCCCAAATTCTGATGGGAGATGAGGTAGACCTTCACAGAGGACTCAGTTTGGGGCTGAAATAACCAGGGAGACCGCCAGAGCCTGGAAGGCTTGATTGGTGCCCTCAATGGTCAGAAAGAAGAAAAGGGAAGATTCTGAGACACAGCAGGTGCCCTTGCCATTCTGGGCACTGTGTTAGGGGTATCTCACCTTCTGGACCCACTGCCCCCTCGAAAAGCCTGCCAGACATGTGGGTTTGCAGATGAAGGGATGGGAGCAGGAAGATGGATGAAGTTACCGCTGCTGCCCAGCTCTCCGCTTAGTACTCAACTGAACTTTCCTACTTCAGATTCACCATGATTGAAGACAAGGAGAACAAAGAGCATTCTTCAGAAAGGGGGAGAGTGACCCTCATTTTTTCCTTAAAGAATGAAGTTGGAGGACTCATAAAAGCACTGAAAATCTTCCAGGTATGGATTTCCCATAAAGCCCATCTGAAAACGAGTCTCTGAAATTCTATTTAAAATGTAAGGTACTGTCAGTTCCTTGGAGACGGCCTTCAGAAGTCTTTTAACAACTTACTAAAGTATTGTTCAGGGAGTGAAGACACAGCTCAGCGGCTAAAAATACTTCCTTGTGGAAGACACGGGTTCCGTTTCCAGCACCCACACCAGACAGCTCACAGCTATCTCTGTCTAGTTCCGGGGGACCTGATGTCCTTCCTCTTCTGGGTGCTGCACACCCGTGATGCACAACACTCAGGAGCACATACACAAAATAGATGCAATAGTGTTCAGTTCTGAGAAATGGGCAAGAAATACAACAGCCTAGGAGAGAATAGACAAATAGCTAAGGAGGATGGTAGGGGAGGAGTCACTGCATACATTTGAGAGATTACAACTAAATAAAGTGTTTTACACTTAATGAAAGGCCTAAGCATGCAATGCTGATATTATTTAATGATATATTAAATATCTTCAGGTGACAAAGTGGTAAGGGTTCTGAAATTATGCACATGGAGCCACATCAGAGCTTCAGAGCCCATGGTCCTCAAATCTGTTTTCAGCGCAGCATAGGGAGACTGTGGGCTAATGTGCACTTATGAGGCTTAACATGTTCCTGTTTAAAGTTTTTATTTTTATTTACTCTGTGTGTGTGTGTGTGTGTGTGTGTGTGTGTGTGTGTGTGTTATGTACATGTACAGAGGCCAGTGGAGGATGTCAGGTGCCGTTCTCTATCATTCTATGCCTTATTCCTTTAAGACAGGGTCTCTCATTGGGCCTGAATCTAGGCTGGCAGCCAGCAAGCCCCGGAGATTCCCTGGCTCTCACCCCATGGTGTGGCGTTACCGGCAAGTGGCTGCACCGAGCTGCTGATGTGGTTGCTGGGGATTCAAACCTATGCACGTGCAGCAGGCACTTCCATCATCCACTGAGCCCCTCTCCTGCACTTCTCCTGGTGAAAAATGGTGAATCAGGCAGAGCACAAATGTTTATCAAGCACTTGCTATGTGCAGGGCCCTGGACTCTTCACTAAGCCTGTGGATCTGAACAAACTAGACATGGTGCCTTTCTTCACAGATAGTGTGGTCTGGAAAAGGAGGCAGACACTCACAAACAGTTTAGTGAGTTCATGACACACACATACATGTGCAAAGTAAAGAGAGACACTGGGTCTGGTGACGTCACGGAACTGGAGGCCCTAACCTGGTTTAAGACCCCAGGAACACAGAAACTGATTTCTAACAAACTGTGTGAACAGGCTATGCTATGGCGCTTGCACACCGCATGGCTGGGCATGTTCTAGAAGTGGACTGTGTGTGTACAAAGCCCTCAGTAGCTGGATGGGCATTGGGAGTTAATCTCTCTGCATGTCTCAATAAAATAAGAGAGAACCTTGCCTACCTCATGTCGTTAAGAATTAATAGTTGAACTGTTCAAAGTGCTTGAGGTCGTACAAAGTAAATGGTCAATAAATGCTGGCTGTGATTATTAAGCAGGTTTGTCCCTCCGTGACATATTATTTAGCCATTCAGAGACTAAACATTTAAATGCAGACACTGCTCTAGAGGAGCCTGGGAGCAGGGCTCCTCCCACATGGCAGAGCTTCAGCCAGCTCCTCCAACCTGTTTCTCTCCCTTTCTTCTTTGGTGATGAGCTATAAGATACAAACTTTGCTATCGTTCCCTCCTGGCACTGTGAATTAATTTGTTCTCAATGTGAACAATGATATTGATACCATCTCCCTTTGTTCCTTTACCCCTTCCTCCCCAAATTTAATACTACACTATTATTATTATTATTATTATTATTAAATTATTGACATACTAGGAGTTAAACCGAGGGCTTTGAGCATGCTAGGCACAAGCTCTGTCACTCAGGGGTGTCCTCAGCTCTGTTTACTTATTGAGAAAGTCTCACTAACGTATCCAGGCTGCCCCCAAACCCATAATCCCCCTGCCTCAGCCTCCCAAGTAGCTAGGATTGCAGGCCTATACCAGCAAGCCTGGCTTATATTATTATTTTTACTGTATTGACTATCTCTGGACCTCTGGAGTATATACCTTTATTTCTTCTTCTATCACTTCTCATTTTTATTTATTGTTAGAGTTTCTGGATGTGGTTTAAAAACTCAACACATTCTGTAAACTTATAAAGTACCAATCTCCTGCTCTATCTCTCCTTGCTCCAAATCTGTGTTTTTCCTTATCTATTTTATGTAGACAGGGTCTCGCTCTGTAGTTCAGACTGGCCTGGAACTCCTCAGCCTCCAAGTGCTGTGACTGCAGAGGTAAGCCACCATGCCCTGCTCATTCTTCAGAGTCGTTTCATTTCTCGGAGAGCCTGGGTGTAGAGCATGACAAATACTTTCTCTGCAGAGTCTTCTCCCCAGCTGCACATGGTCTCTCAGCTTGGCCTGCCCTTCCTTTCTGCCTTCCTCATTTCCGTTCGGTCCTCGGGTACACTGTGGCACCTTCTGTTCTCCTGGGTTCATGCTTTGTCTCTCTGATGAGCATCCGTTCATCCAAACCTGCTGCTTGTCTTTCCTCCTTTTCCCCGACTAGACTCTAGATCCCGTGTGCATCCTGCCATTCTTCATGACCATCATGCTCCTCACCTGGCCTCATGGGTGTTCATGAAGTTATGTTTGGATGTAGAAATTAGTATAGGTCATCTGCTCTGAGTCTTTCATATATTTTCAGATTAAAAAGTCATTTGGTGATTGGTCCTCATGTTTGACTTTTTGGTCTGAAGTGCTTTTCCTCAAATGTTCAAATGCTCTCCCCACTGAGGTTTGCAATGTGGTACCCAGATCTCAGACTGATATGGATGAAAAGAAGCAGTCTGCTTAAACTGGTTACCATGGCTATTCATATCAGTTTGATATTTTAATACATGAAAAATTTCAAGTAACAATAACATTACCTTCTGAAAAAACTTTTTCCAGGATTCTTTTATCCCAGTAATTTGGTGTTTGAGATTTTTTTAAAAAAATTATTTATTATTAAATGTTTATTCTGTGTGTGTGTGTGTGTGTGTGTGTGTGTGTGTGTGTGTGTGTGTGCATGTGGAGGTTGGTGTGCAGGAGTCAGTTCTCTCCTTCCACCTTGTGGGGTCCAGGGTTTGAACTCAGGTCCTCAGACTTGGTGGCAAACACATTGACTCACTGAGCCATATTATTGACCCATGTTTTAGCTTTTGTGAGAAAGGGACTATGGGAGCTAGGAATGTAGCTTAGTAGTAAGAGTGTAGAATGTACAAGGTCCTGGGTTCAGTACTTAGCTCTGACTGAAGACACACACACACACACACACACACACACAGAGAGAGAGAGAGAGAGAGAGAGAGAGAGAGAGAGAGAGAGAGAGAGAGAGAGACTATGTAGAGTCAGGGTGGCCTCAAAATTACTATATAGCAGAGGAAGACCTTGCATTCAGGGTTCTACTTCTCAAGTGTTGGAACTATAGGCATGCACCATCATGCCCAACTCATCGTTTGGTGCTTAGATCTGAATTCTAACCAACCCTGACTGATTGGAGGACCTCCTATAGTTGTCACTTATGATGAGTTTTCACACTTTCATTTAATCTTACATATTGCAGGAGGGAATTATTTTGCCATTAGCAGCATTAAAAACACCTTCTTCCGCCCTTTGAGCTAATTCTGACAAGTGTTAAATTGCTTTTCCAGTGCTAATGAAAGTACTCTTCTCAAAGATTATTAGCATCCAAGGTAGGGCCACTCAATCTTTACCCTCTGCTTCATACAGGAGAACCACGTGAACCTGTTACATATCGAGTCCCGGAAATCAAATCGAAGAAACTCAGAGTTGGAGATTTTTGTTGACTGCGACATCACCAGAGAACAGCTGAATGACATCTTGCCCCTGCTGAAGTCCCACACCACTCTCCTCTCTGTGGACTCCCCGGGTCAGCTCACTGTGAAGGAAGATGGTATGTTTGAGAAGGCAAAGCCCCACCTCCAAGAGCAAGCACCCAACGTGTGTCCGTGTGTCCAGCCTTGTCTTCGTCTTGAGGACGAGGAGATAAAAAGAAAACTCTGTCTTTCTAAAGTCTTCATAGTGCGGTAGTGAAGGGGAGATCAACAGCAACTGATCAGAATTCTAGGGGAAAATTACGAGGCAGCATTTGATGGCGGGCGGAGGAGTAAAAGAAGCCTTGAACGTGAGAAGGGGTGGGCCAGAGGTCAGTGCCCTCTCTTAGCGCCTCAGTCACTTCCAGTTCCACAACCCTGATCTCCCCTCCCCTCGCTCTTCATAGACCTTCCAGGGCATAGTGTCAGACAGATATCAAACAGATATTTGAATTTGGGGGAAAGCTGGCAGTGTTTGGCATCTGTGATCTGAAACCTATTATATACCACATTCCCACCAAAAACAACTGCTCAGGTGATATAAAGCCTTCCAAGATTTCAGATCCTCAGATGGAAAAGACTGAGGCTAAGTCTCCATTTCTGACAAGAAATTCTTGTAATTTAGTTAAGACAAAGACAAACGGATTCATTTAGTTACTTTATACTCAGTGGAGTCTCTGAATTACATCACAATATTTGGGGCGTGGCCAGGGCTGCTGTTCATCTGCCAGGCCTTCATGGCATTGCTAAGTTGTGGACTCACCTCCGTTTCTGGCTGGCAGGGAGCAACTTCCCCGAGTCCCTGAGTGCTCTCCTTAAAACACAGAGGACAAGGCACAGGGCAGGAAGGCTGAGTTCCAGGCCTCTCCTCTCACTGGCAACGGCTACCTTGGGTAAACTGCCTTGGTGTCTGCAATTTTCTTACCTCACCTACACAGTGAAGAGTTTTCTAGAATGCTGGATGACACCTTTAATATTTAATGCACACCAACTGAGGTCAGATCACACACACACACACACACACACACACACACACACACACATACACACACACACACACACACACACATCAGGTGACTTATGACTCTAGTTCCAGAGAATCCTACACCTCTGGCCTCTGGCCTCCTTGGCATCAATACACACACACACATACACACACACACACACACACACACACACACACACACACACACACACACACACACACACACACACACACACACACACACACACACACACACACTGAATTAAAAATAATAAAATAAAAATGTTTTCTTCGTGTAGCCCTGGCTATCCTGTAACTTATTCTGTAGACCAGGCTGGCCTCGAACTCACAGAAATTCGTCTGCCTCTGGCTCCAGAGTGCTGGGATTAAAGGCGTGTGCCACTTCCTCTTGCAAATTTTTTTTTTTAATCTAGAAATTAGATGTTTAGATATGATACCTTACCTCAAACAAACACAGGTATTGAAAGCCTTTCCTGGACTTGCGTGCTGGTCTGTGGAGCTGCACTGTCCTAGTTTGCCTTCACCGGATAATTATATACGTGACTAAAAACATTTAAACATTTGGTTTGTTACTTAAGAACGGTAAGCTTTAGCACTTGGGAAATCAACCTGAATATTAAATTTTTTTAGAAAGTAAAGCTAATGGTTTTAATTAAAATATAATTCCTTGAAGTAGGAATTCACTACGCAAGTCATACTTATTTTCACTCAAGTCATACTTATTTTCCTTCCATATACAAGTTTTCGTCTCATCCAACTGCACTTGTTTCTGAATTTCTCTTTGGTTAACTTTGTCTCCTTAACCATCAGTGACTTTGGGGTTTTATTTTGCAGTTATGGAGACTGTTCCTTGGTTTCCAAAGAAGATTTCTGACCTGGACTTCTGTGCCAACAGAGTGCTGATGTACGGATCTGAACTCGACGCAGACCATCCTGTAAATATTTTAAAAAAATAGTCTAGTAAAAATACTTTTTTTTTTTTTTTTTTTTTTGATTTTTCGAGACAGGGTTTCTCTGTGTAGCTTTGCGCCTTTCCTGGGACTCACTTGGTAGCCCAGGCTGGCCTCGAACTCACAGAGATCCACCTGGCTCTGCCTCCCAAGTGCTGGGATTAAAGGCGTGCGCCACCACTGCCCGGCTAGTAAAAATACTTTAAGGCAAACTAAACATTAAGGGCAATTTAAAAACTTTTAGAAAGAATTTATTTATTTTAATTATAAGTGTATGCTGTTTTCCCCTGCATTTATGTATGTGCCAGAAGTGTCCCTGGAAGCCAGAAGAGGGCATTAAATCCTCTGGAACTTGAGTTATGCATGGTTGTGAGACACCGTGTGGATGCTGGGAACCAAACCCTGGGTCCTCAAGAACAAACAGCCAGTGCTCTTAACTGCCCAGTCATCTCCCTAGGATCTAGGGGCAACTACTATTTTTCCAGACATGTTAATAGCATATATTAATTATCCAAAGTACTTAGTTTCATTGTGATATTTCCTACATATATAAGACTCTTTGACTGTATTCACTCCCATTGCCCTGTTCTGTTCCTCTCCCCTGCCCCCCCCCCGCCCCCCGAATAGTAAGGGCAACTTGATTGTGGGAAAAGACTTTTTATAAACGAAATAGAATTTGTTGGAATTAGGATTTCAGGTATCAGCAGCAGTCCTCCACAGAGGTAGAACTGAGTCAGCAGACAGGAAAGTATCCAGTTTCACTGGCTCGGAGATCTGCCCTGCTCCTGGCATTCCCATTAAGATATCCCCAGAGCTGAGTATGTCTGTAGTCAGTTCCTACTAAAATAGGCTTGGGTGTTTGAAATGGCAATAAAGGTGGATCCAAAACCACCCCTACCACCATTCTGCCCTGTTTGATTGGCTGATTAGGCACTTGATGATCTGAGAAGTAGATTCCTTGGAGAATTTTACAGTACAGCAGTGAGCTCAGGAGTTGGGATCCACAGCATTGGGCTTGTGTTTGAATCTCTGGGTTCTTGAGAGGGAAGGAGAGGAGAGGATCCAATTGTGGAGTCTCACAGATCTGGTCTTCACTTTAGCACCTCCTGTTTTCTAAGCTGCATGAATGTGGGAGGGGATGAGGAGCAGAGAGCTAGTATGATGTTTCTTTTTGGGGTGACACAATTTTTCGGAAATCAGATAGTACAGTGTATGACCATACCACCCTGAACACACTCATGAATTAGAGTAAGGATGACCGCAGGGCACGGTGACAGGTGCCTGTTGTCTCGCGGCCACTTGCAAGCCTGAGGTGGCAGGATTACAAGTTTCAAGGTTAGCCGGGGCCACACGGTGAGATGTCGTCTCAAAATCAAAAACAAACAAAAACTATGATCGTGGTTGCTAGTTCCTATGAATGGCTGTCTCGTGGCATATGAGCTGTATCTCAGTGTTGCTGTTAGTCTAAGAGAGCACCAATATAGTCCTGAGGTCAAAATCCAAGCTCCTTAGCAGACCTACAACCAGCAGGCCCTGAGCTAGTCTTCAACACTATCTACGCACCGTGCAAGGGCCGGAAGCATGGCGCGGCTTGCATTTTTGTGTCCTGAACTTGTTTTCCTTCTCTGCGCAAGTTCTTGTGCCTCCTCTGTCCTTCACCTGCTCTCTCCACACGACAGACACAACTTGCAGATCAGTGCTGGGAAGTTTAGTTCAGTAAGTCACTATTTTAAGTACTAACTTCTAATTTAGTATTATTTGCCGTACTGGGTCGCAAGTGTTCTAGGCAGACACTCTATTGCTGAATTACACCTCAGTCCTTTTATTACTAATTTCTACCATAGGTAAACATAACTGAAGATACAGTGAAGTGATTAAGGAAAACAAAACAAGATAAGAGCTATGTACTTAACTAGGATGGTGTTCTCTAGTCAGCCTTTGTACTCACTGTAGGATCATATAAAAATATCATTTCTATTTCTATCTACGAGATGATAAAGCTGGTGTGTAACTGCTGACTTCAAAATAAAAATGGCCACATATCTCTAATCATTGCTTGCTTGTGGTAACAATTATGTAGTTCTTCAATATCTCCAGACAACATAATGAAGAGTTTCCTAGATGTCACTTGCAAATATTTTTAGTTTCAATATTAAATTACTTTTAATTATCAGGGCTTCAAAGACAATGTCTACCGTAGAAGACGGAAGTATTTTGCAGAGTTGGCTATGAACTACAAACAGTAAGTATATTACAAGCCAACATATCTAACTTTAAGATAACAAAACAATGGAATAAGTGTGTTTGCTTAGTAAATAGAAAGTCACATAAGTGTAACTACCTAACTACAATGCAGAATTCCTCATCTTGATCTCATTAGTGGGGACCCCATTCCCAAGATTGAATTCACAGAAGAAGAGATTAAGACCTGGGGAACCATCTTCCGAGAGCTGAACAAACTCTACCCGACCCATGCCTGCAGGGAGTACCTCAGAAACCTTCCTCTGCTCTCCAAACACTGTGGCTATCGGGAAGACAATATCCCACAACTGGAGGATGTCTCCAACTTTTTAAAAGGTAATATGCCAATAGAGCTCTATACGGAGGGTGTTGATCTGCTTCAACTGTGACAGTGGTGTTTGTGGAGGGATGAAGTCTAGTTACATGGAAGGTCCAGAGTCTCCTAAACTCATCCTGGAGTGTTGGGTCCAGGACTGGGCACCACATTGGAAAGAGTTCTCATAACTTAGGACCTGACAAATAAGCAGAGTTGCAAGGGAATTTGAAAATGTGTCACATGGGTAAAATCTGTAGGACATTTTGGGTGTTAACTTGGAGATACTGGGGATGTTCATTACATGTTGAAACATTTGACAAATCAGAATCTATTTTATAGGATAGATAAATTACTATATGGCCTTTAAGTAAAAAGGAGATGTTATTAGAAGAGCCATGTGAAACCACACTTGTAAAGTGGTTAGATCTCAACAAGGAGGTTGTCTGTACCAGACCTCTGCACCTGCCTTCAAGGATGTGTAGAGGAGATGAGAGCATCTGTGCAGTCTCTGATGCTGGGTGGTCTCTGATGCTGCGTGGTCTCTGATGCTGGGTAGTCTCTGATGCTGGGTGGTCTCTGATGCTAGGTGGTCTCTGATGCTGGGTGGTCTCTGATGCTGGGTGGTCTCTGATGCTGGGTAGTCTCTGATGCTGGGTTGTCTCTGATGCTGGGTGGTCTCTGATGCTGGGTGGTCTCTGATGCTGGGTGGTCACTGATGTTGAGTGGTCACTGATGTTGGGTGGTCTCTCATGTTAGGTGGTCTCTGGTGTTGAATGGTCACTGATGTTGGGTAGTCTCTGATACTGGGTGGTCTCTGATGTTGGGTGGTCTCTGATGTTGGGTGGTCTCTGATGTTGGGTGGTCTCTGATGCTAGGTGGTCTCTGATGCTGGGTGGTCTCTGATGCTAGGTGGTCTCTGATGTTGGGTGGTCTCTGATGCTAGGTGGTCTCTGATGTTGGGTGGTCTCTGATGTTGGGTGGTCTCTGATGTTGGGTGGTCTCTGATGCTAGGGGAAGGCTCTGGTGTCTGAGGGATTTCTTGAGCCTTTTTCTACACTAAGATTCTATGATTTTTGTAACAAAGAAGTGTGCAAAACTAGAAGAATAAACAAAAGGTCAGAACAGTTTTGTTTGATTCAGGCCTCTTTAATTTTTCTAGCTGATGTAGAGGGTAAAATGATCATTGATTGTGATGCAGACTCTGCTGCGCTTAAGAAAAATCAGTATCTCCCTCTGTCTCAGCAAATCAGAGACTGGGGTGAAAAGTGCTGCTTTGCAGTTGTGGGGACTCAGTACAGGGTCTCGGGGACACTGGGTAGGAGCTGCACGCCCAGCCCAGAAGTTAGGTTTTTGGTTCATAGTGTTAATGTTTTTTTCCCCTGGCATAAAGTATTGTCTGTGTTTCTTACATAGACAGTTAACAAATAATCTTCCTATTTATTTGACCCCTTAATTCTCCTTATTTAAAAACCTAAAGGAACTGAACAGGAAAACATGGCATCATTTCACGAGGACAGAAATAATGTATGTATTTCCGATGAAAACCTAAGCTTTCAAAACATGGTACAGAAACAGTGCAGGTGTCCTCCCTGGACTCACACAGCTCCATGAGTATGTGTCACAGGCATTTTTCAATCAGGCTTGCAGGCAACATTTTGTGGATCTAAAACCGAGAGCTGTTCCCTTGAGGTTTGGAGCTGGGCTCACCACGGAGCCATTCTACTGTGTCAAGGGCAATTGTCAAAAGGAAAAACCAAAATTAGAGGACATTTCCCATGAAATGTCAGATAAGGATACCAATACTGTCAAACATGGTGGCCACTGTATACATGTTGCTTTTTACATTGTAAACAATTAAAAGGTACTTGATCAAAATATTAGGGTCTTGGCCATTACCAGCCACGTATTTGCTCAGAAGTGACAGACGGCTGTTGTCCCATTGGGCAGCACAGTAGGGAGCATTTCCATCAAGAAATGGAGAGGACCCTGTTGGATGGCCTTCTGCCTATCGATCGGAGTGGGGCCAAACACACAGAGAGTACACATGGAACTGAAATGTGACGTGAGGATCCAGGGCGAGGTACAGGACAGCCCACAAGGATCGTTGGAGCTACCGAAACCCAGCAGCTCTTTTCTAGTACATGGAAGACAATCTTGGCATTTGGGTGGAATACAACCATCCAGGTTATCCAAAATAAAAATAGCTAAAGAAGATAATCATGCCTAAAATAGCTTGGATTAAAAATGGCTGTAATAAAAAATACTTTTAAAATTAATTTCTAAAGTACCATAAAAGTAATAGACTCCACTATAGTGTTTTTTACTTACATGTCCAGAGCCAGTCCACTGCCCCTTTCTTCTCCTAAACAGTGTGTCTTCTTCCTTCATGTCACATGCATTCGTTTACACTTTCTCGCCCTGCTACCTGCTCCCCAAGATCCCTTCTCCCCCTTCATATTCCCCGTTTCATGACCTACAAACAGACACAGACACAGACACAGACACAGACACAGACACACACAGAGACACACAGACACACACGGACACAGAGACACACACAGACACAGACACACACACACACAGAGACAGACAGACAGACAGACACAGACACACACACAGACACACAGACAGACAGACAGACAGACACACACACACACACACAGAGACAGACAGACAGACAGACAGACAGACACACACATACACACACGGACACAGAGACACACACAGACACAGACACACACACACACAGAGACAGACAGACAGACAGACAGACAGACAGACACACACACACACACACACACACACACACACACACACGGGGATTCTAGCTTCCACATATAAGAGAAAACATTCAATATTTGCTTTTCTGAGCCCGGCTTGTCAGTTACACCCATTTCCTGCAAATGTTATGATGTCCTTTTTCTTTATGATGAGATGCAATCCCCCTGTGTATATGTACTGCTGACGGACATCGAGGCTGACTCTGTTTCTTGGTTACTGTGACTAGTGCAGCAATAAACGTGGATGCACACGTGGATGCACACGTATCTCTGTGGTGTGCTGACTTAATGTCCTTTGGGAGTATGCCCAGGAGTGGTCTACCTGGGTCATAAGGCAGTTCTATTTCTAGTCGTATTTTTTTTCCTCTTGAGAAGCTTCCACAATGACCGCCCCCAGTTCACATGTCCACTGTCAGTGTGTAGGAGCTAGACTGCTCCCCATGTTTGAAGAAGGGTGCCAAGTGTAATCTAGGGCCTCCCGAGTTTGTATTTCACTTCACCTTCTCCTGGAGTCCTGAGCACATTGTTCTGTGTTTCATAGATGTTACAATAAAGAGGAAACCCCTTTGTTAGCAGAAAAGAGCAGTTGTGTGTCAAAGGATCGCCACCCGGCCGTGGGGCGTGCCTAAGAATGCTCAGCTTGCTGCAGTTTGCATAAGCTGCATTTTCATTTCCATGTCCCCTTGAAAGGGCTCCCTGGCGCCACCGGCCAGGGTCAGTGCTCTGCGTCTGAGGTGAAAGTTGTCTGTTTTCTCCTTTGCTTTGCAGCATGTACAGGGTTTTCCATCCGTCCTGTGGCTGGTTACCTCTCACCAAGAGATTTCCTGTCAGGGTTAGCCTTCCGAGTCTTTCACTGCACGCAGTATGTGAGACACAGTTCAGATCCCCTCTATACTCCAGAGCCGTAAGTACTTAAGTCGTTCATTCAGCCGATTGTTACTTAGAGTGACGGTGCCACTGCCCAAAACATCTTGTAAGTGTTCAGTGAAGCCGTTAGGGTGGTGACTGGCATTGAAACACATACACCCAGTTGTTGTTCTTATGTTAATGGGCAACTTGTTAGGTGCCAGGTGCAGTTCGGTGCACAAGGGATGGAAAAATCAGATAAAATTATTGTCTTCACAAAGCTTGTATTTCGAGGGAATCTACAGATGATAAATAAGTAAATGTAGTATGTATCATGTCAGATGATGGTGTGTGCCATGGAGGGAAAAAATAAAACCAGAAAAGAAAGCATACAGGCATGTATGTGAGTGTTGTTTTGGGAAGTGTGATCAGAGAGGGTCTTGTTGAGGAGACATGGGAGGAGAGACTTGATTTGGGTGGAGGACTTGGGATATCAGTGGATGTATGTTGAGGGGAATGAGATTTGGAGCCAATGGCATTTCTTTATTCAGTTAACTTCCTTTATGATCCATTATTCCTGATCAACTAGAGTGAAAACAAGGTTGACTTTCAATGGGATTCAACAGTTCTTTATGCATTTGTGTCAGGCATCACAATGTGACAGACTGTGTCTCTGTTTCAGAGATACCTGCCATGAACTCTTAGGTCATGTTCCTCTCTTGGCTGAACCCAGTTTTGCTCAATTCTCCCAAGAAATTGGCCTGGCTTCCCTTGGAGCTTCAGAGGAGACTGTTCAAAAACTGGCAACGGTATACATCTGGAAACAGCTGTATAGTCCAGAATTCTTCATTGGGTGTGGTTGGGAGTATGTGGGTAGTTTGAAGTCTGTGCTTAAGACAGCCATTAGAAAATGTTTTTGCTTATTTGTTTATGAATTTAAGTAATGTTAAATGAAGATTTAAAAATTTAAGATTTCTCAAAAGGAAACACGGCTTTAAAACAAGACAGAGAAGCACAAGATTGCTTTAATACACTAATTTTTAGATTAGAAAATGAGTGATGTCTTATGAACTAGGGAAGGAAGGAAGGACATTTTAGGATGAGGCACAAGACAGATGAGAAGGGACTCGGTACCACTTGGAAACAGCTGAGGGTGGAGGAGGGATGTGGAATAGGCTAACTGGTTATGAAGTTATGGTTTAGGGATGTTAGGGGTCCCTGAGGCCTTTTGTTGAGTCCTTCAGGACAAAATCATTCATAAGCAAAAGACACAAGTGTATTTTTAATGTGACAGACAGGGCTCGGATGCCACATTGAGTCTGAACTTTAAGCAACTGCCATATGCTGAGTGAGGTAGTTTAAAGAATATGCACATTTCTCTGAAGAAGAGAATCAAATACCCAGACCTTTTCTAACGACATAACTGTGTGAAGTTGGGCTTTCTTCATATACTTGAACCAAAACAACATATTGCAAAAGATTAAATACAAAAGCAGATATGGTAGTCCATCTGCCTTCCCATCAGACATTAAATACTGTCTAGCCAGACATGGACAAGATGTGAACAGTGTGGGGTTCGCTGACTCCGTCACTCCACACTGTGAATCCATAGGATTGTATTGTCAAAAATTAAAATCGGGGCCAGCGAGATGGCTCAGTGTCACCAAGCCTGACGACTTGAGTTCCATCCCATGGTGAAAGGAAAGAAGCTTCCCACAAAGTGTCTTCTGACCTTCACAGGCACGCACACACACAAATGTAAAAGAAATTAAATTAAATTAAAGTTAAAAAGATGATGGCTACATAGTTGGGAGTATTCTTCCTGCTCTTCCAGAGGACTTGAGTTTCCCAGCACCCTCATTGGGCAGCTAACAACTTCCTGTAACTCTAGCTCCAGGGGATCCCATGCCATCTTCTGGCCTTTGTAAGTGCTCACATATACACATACACATAAAAAAAAAATCAAAATAAGTTGAAAAGGTGAATAACAATTATAAAACAATGCTACTCTTGTTACTTTTTGTTTTGTAAAACATACTTTCATTAAAGTGTTGCTTACATTATTATACAATGGGTTTACTGTATTTAAAACTGATTTTTAAGCACCTAAATTGCTTGGTTTTAACTTTAATATGGCCAGTGTAGCTAGGGGTAACACATACACACAGAGAGATCTCTGGACTCCTTGGTAATTTTTAACTGTATATGAGAGTCTTCACATCAGGTTTAGAAAGTCCTGATGCACAACAGGCCAGATTGTGGCGGGACTTGGGATCTAGGCTGGAAGTCTGGGGCTTGTTTCTATGTGTGCTGTGGGCCAGTGTTGAGAATTGGAATTTGCTTTAGATTGAGGTGCTCAGGATGTAAACATAATGTTGACATCCTTTTGCAGTGCTACTTTTTCACTGTGGAGTTTGGTCTGTGCAAACAAGATGGACAGCTGAGAGTCTTCGGTGCCGGCTTGCTTTCTTCCATCAGTGAGCTCAAAGTAAGAGTCCTAAGTCTTTGCACATAACTGTGTCCACCAACACTATCAGCACGCCTGGAGGCAGGGCTTGCGTCTGAGCAAGTGCTTACCGCGGCAAATATTTTAGGTGGCAGTAAACATGCTTTGAGAACAATTTTCTCTACTCTCCCAAATTTCTAGGGGGAAAAAATGTGTCTTTTAAATAGAAAGTGTTTTAAAGCTTTAAACAAATTTCTGGGATGCAAGCAATAAGCTCTGTACCAAATAGGGAAGTGAGCTCTGTGAGGTGAGCCATGCTACAGACGCTGTCCAAGGTACTGTCTTGTGTGCAAGGAGGCTGCTCTCTGGTGGTGGATAAATAAATGTAAGAGTGACTAGTGGAGGTAAAGAGTAGGTGCCATAAGGCATAAATAAATAAGCGAATCAATAAAGATCCTTGGGTACCTCCTATGTGATGAAGGAAGTCAAAATAAAAACACTGAGATGGTCTTGAGTCATTTGTGGGGGACAGCAAGCCTCTTTTCTTGGGCTAGACTGGATGAAGCAGAGATGCAGGCAGGTCCCTTGCGTGACTCAGAGCCAGTCCCTGTAGCCATGTGTTCCATGAAGACAGAGGCAGTATCTGATTGCCGATCTTTGCCCCTCCAGCATGCGCTTTCTGGACATGCCAAAGTTAAGCCCTTTGATCCCAAGGTTGCCTGCAAGCAGGAATGTCTCATCACAACCTTCCAGGATGTTTACTTTGTGTCTGAGAGCTTTGAAGATGCAAAGGAGAAGATGAGGTAAATCCTATCTCCCTCAAGTTTCCATTTGCTGCAAAAGTAATGTCCAAAGATACAATAACCACAGGTGTGAGCGAGCAGGTAATCGAGTGCCCACATATCCATTGTTTAGAGTCGGTTGAATATTATATATTAATTAGTTGCATATGGGAATGAGATACATTGAGAGGTTGGCTCCTCCCCATTCCTTCCCAGCAGAGTTCATAGTTCAGCGGGAAAAGAAACGATAGATACACTACTGTAGTAATACAGGAAGTGACAATAATGGAGGCATAGAGGAAACACTGTCTTGCCTCCACTGGTCTCCTCTCCAGCTGGAGAATCTCAGAAATCTTAGAAGTAAGCGAGACAGGTGGAAGACTAGCTAGAACTGGGACGTGTCAAGTTTTAGGCTGAAACGACATGCAGAAAGATGAAGCGAGAGAGATGTGTGGGGATATTTCAGTGCAGCCAGATCTCCCGACTCATCATCAGGTAAGGGTGCAGTCTAAAGGGGAAGAGCTGGAGCACAGACAGACACTTTTTAGATTCTTGTGAACTCCATGTAAAGTAGAATCTGGACTGAGGTCGCGGTAGCAGGGAGGACGTGCCTATGGAAGCAGGCTCCAGGAACTAGCATGTGATGCAGGGAGTCATGAAGCCACACTGTGAGGACAGGGGCATGCAGGGGTTGAGGAAAATGCTTATCTCCCAGGGGCTTGCTACGCACAGAACCCAATAACCATGGCAACCATGGCAGGTGTGCTTCCTCTAGCACTGATGGCATCCTTGTGCAAAGCTGCACTGGTCCCCACTGGGGAGACCAGATGGATGGGAACCTGGATTCCAGTCCCCAAGCATGTACACTTGTTTTCAGCTGCACAGTTATCCTTTGGGGTCTCTGAGCATGATTGTTCTGTAGGGTACCAAGTAAGAGGTTCAAAGGTCAGCTTGATAAAGGAGACAGATTTTAAACCATGAGAAAATGAGGGGGGGGGGAGGAACTCCAGCCATTTGAGAGGAAGCTAGAAACATTCTAAGCCGAAAAATCTCACAAGTACAGGAGGGTAGGACTCCCTCTGCCCTCCCCCGTCCTGTCCCCTCTTTTGTTATGTAAGACATAGCTGAGGAGTCTGTTACTGTGTAGCTCAGTATTGCCCTCATCTACTGACATACTGACAGATAAAGCTACTGTGGTGGATGTCCTTAGTGAAGCCGTGAGGTCAAAAGATGGGTTGTAGATCACTTCCAAGACAGAAGACATGGGGTTAGTGCTCAGTATGGGAGAATGGGGGGGGGCAGGAAAGGGAGAGAGAGGAGGGATTGAGCTTTCCCTCAAAAGATGGTGTTGAGGCCACTGGTGTCAGGACAGAGAAAGCAGGTGTGTGTGTGTGTGTGTGTCTGTCTGTGTCTGTGTGTGTGTCTGTGTGTGACCAGGTCTTCTGTCCTTTGTTTTCTCACTCACTCTCATAGAAATTAACACTCCTTTACTTGTTTTCTTAAATAGAGAATTTACCAAAACTGTAAAGCGCCCATTTGGAGTGAAGTACAATCCGTACACTCAGAGTGTTCAGGTTCTGAGAGACGCCAAGAGCATAGCCAGCGCTGTGAATGAGTTGCGGTATGACCTCGATGTCGTCAGTGATGCCCTCACTAAGGTCAGCAGGCAGCCCAGTGTGTGATGCCTCCAGTCTGAATCCAGAACGCCAATGAGCATCACTTCAGAGCCAGGGCCGCCTCTTGCTTCTCCCAAGACCTGCTTGAGGAAGGACAGCAGCTCCCGGGTTAACAAAGTCTCCCAACTCTTTCTGTCTCTGAAAATGCACACCGGGACGCTTCAGCCACAGCTAACTTCTGCTTTTGTTTTGTGTTTTGGCACCTGCTTAGGGAAATATAATTCGCAAGCCATGTGATTCACCAAATTCCCATTTAAAATATTTATTTCATTAAAATATAATTAAATCATTCTCCCCCTTCCCTTTCTTCCCTCCACCTCCCCCCCCCCCCCCGCTATCATGGCCTTTGTACCGAATGCCCATTTTTTGATGGGCAAGTTGTTTGACACCGCTCAGAGCTGGTCTCATCCCAGTCTGTCGTTAGCAAATGGTCACTTTGGACGCCTTGACGAGTGTGTCTGTATCTGTGACCTGTCACCAACTTTGTAACAGCTCAGGTGTGTTCACACACTAGATGTACAGGAGACTAGCTGTCCCTGTTGCTAGCATGGACAGAAGTGCAGAGGGCTTGGTCCTAGCGCATGACTGGTAAGAGCAGGCTGGCTCCAATGCAATGTCCGATGGGGACACAGAAGTCACCAGGACTCCGCCAGGCATGGCAGCGCCTGCAATCCCAGCTCTCCCTGGCACTTTATCTCAAGGTTTCACACTAGGACATAAATGAGAAGACAGTGAGGGAAGAAGGTAGGACATGGGGAAGGAAAAGGAGAGGGGCCAAGGAGAGCAGTCTGGGCCCGCGAGTGTAATTGTGTGAGGACTGTGAGGATGGGCAGCACATGTGGTCTCAGCTGTGCAGCGTTAGCGTGAGCAGTTGTGTAAAGAGTTTCATTACTGTAGCAAAGTGCCAGATGCAATCAGCTTGTAAAGAAGAAAAGTTTATTTTGGCTCATAGGTTTGGATGCTTTGGTCCATTAGAAACTGTTCCTGTGTTTTGAGTCTGTGGTGAAGCAAGGCATGGTGGGAGAATGTAGCAGAGCGAAGCTATAAACTTCATAAAGGATGTAAAGGTAAAGAGGGAAGGATTGAGAGAAGGAAGAAGGGAGAAAGAGAGGAAGAGAGGGAGAGAGGGAGGGATGAGGAGGGAGACAGAGAGGAGAGAGAGAGAGAGAGAGAGAGAGAGAGAGAGAGAGAGAGAGAGAGAGAGAGAGAGAACCTACAGTACAGTTTAAGAGTTCACTACCACCAGGGTAGGATAGAGGAGTCAGCAGTTAAGAGCACTAGCCACTCTTTTTTTTTGTTTTTTGTTTTGTTTTGTTTTGTTTTTCGAGACAGGGTTTCTCTGTGTAGCTTTGTGCCTTTCCTGGAACTCACTTGGTAGCCCAGCTGGCCTCGAACTCACAGAGATCTGCCTGACTCTGCCTCCCGAGTGCTGGGATTAAAGGTGTGCGCCACCACCACCGCCGGGCTTACTAGCCACTCTTTTAGAGGGCCTGAGTTTGATTCCCAGTACCCATGTGGTGGCTCACAACCATCTGGAACTCCAGTTTTAGGAGATCCAATGTCTTCTGGTCTCCGTAGATATCAGGCAGGCAGGCACGTGGTGCATGGCCATACACGGAAGCAAAACATCCATAGAGATAAAACAAGAAATTAAAAATTCCACCTCTGTTTCTCACATAATAGTAAAATCATATACCATTGAACATGCTTCGTCCACTAGATTTTTTTTTTTGCACTAGATTTTAAAAAAATCTTTTTAAGACTTCAGAGGAAATTGTTAAAAGCTGTATTGTTTTTGGTCTTTCTTGTCAGACTTTCTTTGGGACCGCCAGCCCCCAAATAATGACAAGGAGACTTATTATTAATTATGAAAGCTTGGCCTTTAGCTTAGGCCTATCCTCAGCTGGCTCTTATAACTTCAATACCTGTTTCTAGTCATCCATGCTCTGTCACATGTTTTTTTTTTTTTTTTTTTTTTTTTTTTTTTTTTTTTTTGCCTCTCCTCAATTCTGTTTGGACAACTTGCTCTATGTCTCAGTAGCATCTCCTGTCTGTCTAGATTCATCTCCAAGTTCCTCTCTCTGCCCGGAAGTCCCGCCTAACCCCTCCTGCTTAGCTATTGGCCATTCAGTTTTTTATTAAACAAATCACAAGGACAGAACTTCACCCAGTGTACAAATATCCCACAGTACTGTGTTTCATCCCATGCTCTACAAGGAAGCAGATCGAGGAAGAATAATTCAGCCATCTCAGATCTTTGTAAACATCCTCACTTTAACAGCTGTTGAGCATATATATGGCAGTGAGTAGATATGTTAGTTCATCCAAAGTCATTTGAGATAGAGACCAGCTAGTTTATAGTCTGCTTGGTTACCAGGAAAAGCACTGCAAAGAAATCATAACAGACAGCAAACAGGGAACCCAGCTGCTGTGTCTGGTTATTCTCACAGGACTTCGACGATGCTGCAGAATCCCAGTCAGCGGGATTTAAAATGGTGGTGCTTAATCCTTGTTCAGAGTAAAGCACTTTAAAATAAATAGTAGGGTCACAACCTTATCATTAGTAGCTGCAAGATAGTGGAAATGTTTAGTGATGAGCTCAACTGTATCTAACCTCTGGATCATGATATTTGGCAAATCAGGGATCCAGGAGTTTTAGAATTTTCAATATACCTAAGAAATTTTAAATAATTATTCAAACACCAGGAGAGGGTGGAATCAAAAGCGTGGCTGTCCATTCTTTACCAGAGAACAATTCCTTGTCACAAACAGCATGTTTGACTTTTTTTTTTTTTTGAAGAAAACACCAATGTGAATCGTCAGAATGCCTATGTTCCTTAACTTCATGCTTCGGCATTTGGAGTTTCAGAAGTAGCAAGATACAGCAACATGTACAGAATCATTGACCGTTTGTAAGCTGGCTTCCAGGGAAAGAAACAAGCGAGGACTTCTCAAAAGCAATACATAACGGAGACCATATGTTAATGTCCGTGAAGTGGATAAAGATAACTGTGATCCGTTTCGCTCCTGTCTTCAGTGCACTGTGTACTATACATTTATAATTTAAAAGATTGTTATCCCACTGGGCAATAAACTCAAGGTTCATGTTCTCAAAGTGTGTTTTTTTAAAGTACATTTTACAATGTATGTGTGTGTGAGTGTGTTTGAGTGTGTGTATGCGTGTGTGCACGTGCACGTGCGTGCGTGCGTGCGTGCGTGCGTGCATGCGTGTGTGTGTGTGTGTGTGTGTGTGTGTGTGTGTGTGTATCTGTGCCTCAGGAATCAAACTCCAGTCATCAGTCTTGGCCCCAAGCACCTTTAACTGCTGAGCCATTTTGCCTCTCAAAAAGTATTTTCTTTTTTTCTTTTTTTTTTGTCAAACATATATTAAAAACAGATTCAATTTTGTGTTCACAATTGTATTAGTGTAGAGACCCTAGCAGTGGTGATGGTTGGTACCAAGACTCAGCCCTGAAGGAGGACACTGACTTAGAATGAAGAACAAAAATGCCACAATGGAACCCATTACTTTGTATACTAACTTAAAATATTTTTAAGAAGATGCAAAATATAAAATAAAAACTACATACCACTCTGCTTCTTTAAAGTGTAAAACCATGAGCTACGGTAAGCTGAGCACACCTGGCGCTCATCACCACTTATTGGGAAGGCTTCCTTCTCCTGTTCCCTGTCTGAATGCGAGCTAGGTTTCCTGCACTGAGTTACTGGAGAACATTATGTCACACGAGGCTTTGCAAGAAGCAGATTCATGGTTTAGAAGAGACAGCTCATCAGTTAAGAGCACACACTTATCTTACAGAGGACCTGAGATGGGTCACAGCACCCACAGCTGCCAGCCCACAGCTGCCTGTAACTCCAGCTCCAGGGGGTCTGATGCCCCGTTCTGGCCTCCAACACCTTATTTTCTACAGGTAAAGAATCATTAGCGATAACTGTTTTAACCAAGATTCCCCCACAGCTTCTGGATGAGTCTATCTTCCTCCAGAGAGAATAACTGCTGTGTCTAGCAGGCAGTGTGTTTACGATGGCATGGGAAGATCTTGGTCCAGTTAGGGATTGAGCCAATGAGAAGCCGAGCTTCAGTTTGGTGAGGCTGGTCTACTTCCGGGTCACCTTTGCTCTCAGTACGTAGCCCTTTAGGGTTCCAGCCTAAGCGCCTGAGCGTCGTACTTCTGGGGACTTGGCTCCCTATCTGTCCTACTTCACTCTCCCACTCCCTCCTGTAAAATCACTGCTAAGACTGCTGCTCTCACCTCAGATTCCCAGCCTCCAAGTCATGCTTGCTAATGAGCAAGTGCTTCAAGGAAAGGCATGCCCGGTATAACCTATTGGCTTCCTGTCAGGGCCCCTTGGGTTTCTGTTGCTTTGGAAGCTCTCCAATGACTCGAAACATATTTAAAAACAAAAACAAAAAACACTTGCCGACAGCTTTTCTAGTTGAGAGAACTGGCCAGCACCTTGGTAATCTTTCTGTAGAAAGCAGAGCTGGCCTCCTCCCTTGGCACCTCATTGCACCTTGGTTCTCTGTGCACTTACTCTTCCCTGGGTCCCTGCTGTGAGGACTCTGCCGAGGAGGCCCCAGAAGCTCAGCTTTCCTGTTCTAGATGGCTTCATCTTGGAAAAGTGAAAGTATCTCGGAAATTCCACTTTAGTCCCACTTTTTGCCTCGGGAACGTGGCACCTGCTCAGTCTTAGGTGGGCAAGCAGACAGGCTGAGGTAAAAGCTGGGCCTCCTAAAGATTCCACAACCTTCCCCAGCAGCGCCACCGGTGGGGACCAAGTGTTCAAATACCAGAGTCAGCGGGGGAAATTTCCCATTCAAACCACCCCACTTCCCAAATTCCATAAAACTGGTTCTGTAAGTAGCTCTTCTTTGCACCTTTGTTGAAACCTCAGGGTACCTCCTCCCCATGTCAGTATTTTAAAGGTCCAGTCCTGGGCTAGGGCTGTGGTTCAGGGCTAGTGTTCTCTCCTAGCTTGTATAATGCCTTGGATTCCACCCAAAGCATCACAAAAGAAAGTCCCTTTCTATGTAATGGAAACATCAGACTTTAAGGTCAGAGTCTTCTTCCTCCTCTAGGACAGAGACTGGGGTTCATTTCTTTATTTCCTTACACCCCTCCCACTCCCTGGATGCTTAGTTTCCTTGAGGACCTGAGTGGCAGGTAGCAGGGAGCTGGAAGAAGGGGGAAGGTCTCTTTGGACGAAGTTTCTTTCTGCTCTCGTTAAGTCTCAATGTCAGTCCACTCTGTCTGAGGTGGTTTGCAAGACCTCAGTGTCTGTTGATGCTGGTGTTCCTCTCTGACTAGGAGACTATTAACTTCATCTCCATCAGTCCCGGGGAACCTGGTGGCCAACTCTCCCATGGGTGCCATTTTATCCCTTTAAATGCTCTCCAGCACAGTCTAAGGCGGCTTGCTAATTTGCTCATGCTGACTTTGACAGAAGGCTCTCTCTGACCAGTGATCAGTCCTTGTCTGGTGGCTAGCTATTGCATTTCTCATCAGGAGCCAAGCATCCCCTAATCCAAATGGTTTCTTGGTCCTGTTGCAGTATCTTTCCTTGGAGCTGAGATGGTGGGGATTCATATCATGACATCACACTGATAACAGTAGCAAAATATCCCATTGGGATCTCTTTCAGCCTCTCTTGTCTCTTAAGCAGGAATCCATCCAGATTTCTTGATACCTGCCTCACAAGTTCTGGCTTGGTTTCTCCCACCTTACTTTATTTTTATTACATTTAAACATTATTTTTAAAAAGTTTTACACAATATACTTTGATTATATTCTTTCTCCTCCCAAATCCTCTTCACCTCCCTCTTGTTCCCTCTGAACACCCCCAAAAAGAAAAACTAAAAGCCAAAAGACAAAAAATACTAAGCCACAACAACAACAACAACAACAAAAAGCTTACATGAAATATGGAGTCTGTTTTGTGTTGGTCAACTGTTCCTAAGCATGGGGCTTGCCCTGGAGTTGGGTTGATACACCCAGCTCACTCCATTGGAGAAAACTGGTTTTCTCTTTCCTAGGTATCAGTTGCAAACAGCTTCTTAGTTAGGGGTGGGACTTTTGCGCCCACTTCTCTTCATCAACGCTGGGATTTTGTCTGGAAAGCACAGAGACTGTGACAATATGCACAAGACCTGCACAAACCCACCTTAGTTTATAATGTGTGAGTTATTGGCATTTATTGCTTTGGGAACTGCTGAAAAGGAGAGAGGACCCCCCATTACACCCTACTGTGACATCCTATTACAATGCCCTTGAAAGGAGTGGTCAAAACCCCAACAGAGAACTGGTAAACTTTGCCCTGGATCTCTTAGGGCTTCAGGATAGAGCATCTCTGCCTGGCTTGTCTGTGTTTCTAAGTATCACCACCCACCTTCTCAAGATGCCACAGTCTGGGAGAGAAAAGACCAGGGGCTGTCTTCACAAGGTCCAGCAGGCAGTAACAACCAAGGAGTGTGAGGACCGTGAACAGGCGAGACCTGGATAGTAGCTTCCCTGAGATACTTTGCAATGTGAGGGCCCAGGGAGAGAAGAAAGCTTGTCTGCAGAGAGACCAGAGCTAAGAATGCAGATCATTGCCTTAAATGTGACACTATCTCCCCACCTCCAGAATTCCATTTTCCCAGTGGCTTTGGTACCTTGTACTATTTAACTCCCACCAACATCATGACAGCGTCGACAAAGGCTGTATTGCATGAAAATCTGTCTTGGGTGAGAATTATTCATATTGATCACCAGAATTAGGGCAGGCAGTTGTAGACGGTAGAGACAGCACAGGGGCACAACAGACAATAGCCAGCTCTACGGGTGTTGTCAGGGGCGGGTTCCCGCCATGGGGTCAGGCTTAGAAGGCGATCACCGCCACTCAATACTCTCAGTTTCCCAAACGCACAGCGAAGCAGGCCAAGACAGCTTCGGGATAACTCCGGAATGGACCCTTCCCACCCTCAGGCTCAGCTTCCTTCCCCACCACGCTATGTCATCCAGGTCAAGTCAGCCTCTCTGGGCAGCATGGGGCCCGTGGAGAGCTTTCTGGATGGATGACCGAGCGTGATGCGTAATGCATCACGAGTGTGGGTGCAGAAGACATTCCCACACGGGTGTGTTGCCTGGAGGCTGCGAGGTCCCGTCTGACAGTGTTTTGGCTGAGTTCCTTCGAGCTGGGGGAAGAACTGACCCCAGCATCCTCAGACTCCCCGCCCACGGCCCTCGCCTAATCCCTAGATTCATCCGGCTGGCCGCGCCCAGCTCCAGGACTGGCCCCGCCCCTGGATTCGCCCCGCCCCTGGTTCCCGCAGCCCCGCCCCGTGCCAGCCCCTCCCGGAAGCGCCGGCGGAGCGTGTGCATGGCGCGCGAGTCCTGTGTCTCGGAGGAGGCTGACTCCACCACCGCCGCGCTCTTCGCCTGGGTACGTGGCTCCGCCCCCGGGCTCGGGAAGCGACTAAGGGGCGCGGAGACCCGGGAGCTCCCGGCGTCTGCGTGGGTGGCGGGGGAACTGGGAGGCAGAGGCCCAAGCCAGGGTCCTGGATTGGCGCACTCCGGGCTGCAGCAGGGAGGCAAGGGTGCGGAGGGAGGGTCTCCCCGCGGTGCCTGAGGGACCTGCTGCTAATTGTGGCATGAGGACTGGGGGGGGCACGGAGGCACTTCGGGAGGACCCTACCTTCAGGGCAGAGCGTCCATGCTGGGAAAGCCCTTGGCCGCCAGAGCGCCTGGGAAGACAGCGTGGAGGCTGGACAGAAAGAAGATCGCTTGGTGCCAGAGCTCGTGGGGCCACCTGTGTCATCGAACCTTCCCTTTGGCCCGGAGAATGGAAGGCTCCTTTCCAGCGCCATCACCCTGGGGAGCATCCGGGGGATGTGAGGCCTGTGGAGTGTGCCCGCGTGACGCGCAGACCCTGCGTAATTGCTGTTACTCTGCTGTGACCGGATCTGATCTTTTCTGGGGGCGTGGGAGTCTGGGCTGGTTAGGTTTGAGCTTGGAGAGAACCATGGTCATCCTATGGTGTGACTGGAGAGGAGGCTTTATGCTCGCGAGTGTGGGGGACATGCGTGGCAGGAAGCATATGCTGGGTGTTGCAGTTCTTAATACTAAATGCCAAAATTGTAATTGGAAGGCATGATTGGTTAACGGCAGTCTCCTTGGCTACAGCGGAGGTGTTCTGTGAGTGAGTACTGAGCTAGTGGTGTTCGCATTGTCTCTCTTGGTGCCTGGCATCTTGTAGACCCCAGGGAAATATTTGTTGACTAAAGAATGAATGAACGAATGGATGAAACGAATGAATGAGTACCTTTGTGCCACAGCTATGTGTTAATGTTTGGGAAATACGTAGATGTAAAGGGGCTCCTGTACTAGAGGAGGTTATAATACCTATGTTTCTGCCAAAATTGGTGTTTATTGACATACTTTTCACTTGTTGAGTGTAAGGTTGTTGGGAGGGAGAGCATGGCATGGCCTCGCTGGTTCTCCTTGAGGTAGCACTTGAGGTGGGGGCGGGGTTAATAACTGAATGTGTTGCTGCCTGTCATTTTCCAGCCAGGAGACTGCTGTCTTTTTGGCAGAGGAGAAACATCTGACAGAGAAAGTCTTTCATATGTGGCCTTGAATGAACAGAGACAGAAATGGGGCTGAACCTCTGTTTACTAGTGTGCTTGGAGGCCTGCTGGGGTATTCTTCCTGCTGTGTAATCAGGGTGCATGTATTAGGTGGTTTCTGCTGCTGTGACAAAACACTACAGGCTGGGTTTTTTTTTTTTTTTTAAGATTTATTTATTTATTATGTACATAGAAGAGGGCGCCAGATCTCATTACAGATGGTTGTGAGCCACCATGTGGGTGCTGGGAATTGAACTCAGGTCCTCTGGAAGAGCAGTCGGTGCTCTTAACCTCTGAGCCATCTCTTCAGCCCCCAGGCTGGGTTCTTAAACAATAGAAATTTATTTTCTCACAGTGCTGGAGGCTGCACGTCCAAAGTTAAGGTTGTAGACACTTTGGGTTTCTCTGAGGCCTCAGTGGCTGATTTTTTTTTTTTTTTTCTTTTTTTTGTGCGTGGGCATCCTTGGTATCTTAGGAAGAGACTGTAGATGGACTGTACTAGGGTCCCACTTTTATAGTCTCATCATTTAACCTTAATTACCTCTTTAAAGGTTGTGTCTCTAATACAGCCATATTGTGATATGTCAGACTTTAACATAGAAATTTTAGAGGAACACAATTCATCCTCTCACAAGGGTGTGTGTGTGTGTGTGTGTGTGTGTGTGTGTGTGTTCTGTCAGGATCCTTTGTAAAGAAGGATCATAACATAATTGTTATAGGGTGTATTAAAATTTCCTTTACCCAGCTTTGTGTTGGGTTTAAGGCCTCTTGCTACACTAGAGATTGGTACGACCCTCGGATTGCTCTTGCCTGGCTTCTCCCGCAGGTGCTCCTCATCCTGCAAGCCTGGTAATGGGGCATCCAGATTGGCTCGAAACCCCAGCGTAGGCTCTCTGCTTCACTCTGCAACCGTGGTGTTGCATTTGACCTCTTCAGGATGGAGACTTGTGCCTGACAATCACACCTGGCCAGTGCAGTTTCAGGGTTAGGAGAATAGCTGTGAGAAGACCACGTCCCTGACTTCATGGTTTCTAAGGAGAGGAGGTAGACTATTCAAGTAGGCAAGACACACTGTAGTGCCAGGGAATGATACAAAGAAGAGAATGGGGATAAAATGATGGAGGAGAGCAGTAGTCTAGAGTCATGTGGCTTAAGCTCTGGGCTGGTTCCGAATACATCCTTATTTCTTACTGGTAAGTAAGATCTAAGGAAAGAAGCAGACTTCTAACTTGCTCACCCAGTTCTGTAACTATGGGTCATTTCTTGAGCCTCCCCAGGCCTTAGTTCCCTTATCTGTAAAATGAATGCTAATGCTCCCTGGTTGTGAGGGTGGAAGGTGCCTATGATGTATGCAGAGAAGCACTTAGTTGGAGCTGTATTGTTCCCAAGGCCCTCTTGACCTGTGCCCCGTGCATAGCTCATTCTTCATCCTGGAGCCCTGCTGCTCAAGGTGGCTGGAAATACCCAACAGACAGCAGGGTAATTGTGTGTTTTGTATTCATGTCTTGGTAGTTGTTTTAAATCACACATTCTCATCCGGGGGGCCCTCAAAAATGGGTTTTAAATGGCTCCACCACTCACCTCCAAAGGGACCAGCTTGGGAGTAGACACTTGAAGAGAGGAATTTCTGAAGTATGAAGATTCTCTTCGTGGGGTCACAGTTCCTCTTGTTTGAATATGACAGGCTCTGAGGACTTGGGACATACTGAGCCTCAGGCTCTTTACAGTGTCTGCTCACTGTTGTGTTTGTGTCTTTTGTCATCGTCTTTATAGCATCTTTGTGACATACATTTGTGTGTATACTGAATTCTATTTAGGTAACCTAGCGGTAAAGATTTCAGACTAGAGACTTTTTTCCTTCCAGTGGTGGAGACTGAACCTAGGGACATGCCAGGCCAGCACTCTCTTGCTCTGCCGAATCCCTAGACCTGTACTCTGTATGACTTGATAGTGTAGATCTACAAGGGGGATCTGAATTTTGGAGTTGTCAAATGCTGTACTTGAAAGGGCCCTTTGGCGAATACCGTCTAGGTCTTGTACTGGACAGATAAACGATAGTGCTTCCTGTTTGGGATGCAGCATCCTTAGCTAACTGAATAAATACAGAGAGTTATTGCCTGCTTCCCAGTGAGGATGGGGGGAGGGGAGGGGTGCAAAACTGATTCCAGACAGAGTGTTTCCTGCTGACTTTTCCCTCATCCCCCCCCCCTAATTTTTTTCTTCTCTTGGCTTTCCTAGATAATTAGCTTTTATCAGAGGGGATCCTTGGACTGATTCCCAAAGACAGTTTAGTCTTGATTGGTCTTGTGATGCAAAACAGAATCACCTGGGAAGAGAAATGTCAGTTGAAGGCCTTGATCAGATTGGCCTGTGAGCAAGTCTGTCATCAAACATCTTGGTTGATGATGATGTGGAAGGTCCAGTCAGTCCACTGTGGGTGGCACCATCCCTAGGTTGATGGGCCTGGGCTGTATAAGAAAGTTCGTGGAGAGAACCAGTGAGTCACAGGTAGTGTTCTTCACAGCTTCTGCCCTTTCCTTCCCTGAATCAATTTTGGTCCCCTCTCCCCGCAGCAACAAACTAGAACAGGGTTGTGTACTTGAAGGGAAAGGTGAGCCACGAGGTTGGCTAAGTTGTGGATGCCAAGGATGCCTCTGAAATCGAAATCACGGTGCACAAGACAGCCTCCGAAGAGTGGGTGTGTGAAATGTCACGGGCTCTGAGAGGTGTGCCAGGGCGAGGGACGCTGACAGGTAGGTGGATGCTGACAGTTGGGCACTCAGATCGCTCTTCATCTGTGTTGTGTTTTATCCCCAGGGTGCAAACAGCTACGGGCAGCTCGGCCTTGGCCATAAGGAAGATGTGCTTCTGCCCCAGCAGCTGAGTGACTTCTGCGAGCCTGGGTGTATCAGGAGCGTCACAGGAGGAGGGGGCCATTCCGCAGCTGTCACAGGTAGATCTCTTCACAAACGGATGGCCACTCACTTTTGTGTCGAGGTATTTTCCCCTTGGGTGTTACCTTGCCCTCTTTTGGGCTTTTGTCTTTCTCAGAGAGCGGCATTTGTATTTGTGAAGGAGCCAAAGAACCATTAAGGGAATCCTAGCTCGTCAGAGCTTGAACTTCTGAGTTCTTTAAGTTCCCTTCCCCTTTATACACATAAAGCTCAGGGAGGAAGGCTTAGGGTCATAAGGCAAATTGGTGGATGTGTTATAACCTGTTTAAGTTTTACTTTGGAGCCTTTGCAACGAGGTGAAATATCCCTTGAGACCACGAACCTTCCCGTGTCCTTGATTTTCCGACCTAGTGCTGAGAGCATGGGGTGCCACACATGCTTCCGCGTAGTAAAGGCTGGCGTATGGCATCTGGTTAAGAGTGGGAGCTGGGCTCAGACTCCCTGGGCTCAGTTCTGTCGTTCATTAGCTCTACGGCTCTGACCAGGATTATACCACAGTGTTCTACTCTTACGTCTGTTGCAGTGATAAAATGCCTGGCCAAAAGCATCGGGGAGAAGGCGTCTGCTTGACTTAACATTACCGCAGGGAGTCGAGGCAGGAACTTAAAGCATCACCTCCACAGTCGAGAGCAGAGAAACCAAAGCCTCCTGGCCCGCTTGTGGCCTATGCTCAGCTGGCTGTCTTCACCCTAACACAGTTGGCCCAGCCCTTGAAATGGTGCTGCTGCCCACATTCAGAGTGGGTTCCCCATCTCAATTCTAATCAAGACAGTCCCACAGTCATGTCCACCGGTCAACCTGGTCTAGATCATTTCTCACTAGGACTCTCCTTCTATTTGATTGTAGGTTGTGGCAAGTTGGTAGCCAAAGCTAACCAGCACACTCAATTTTTTCTTCACCTGTCCCATGGGGATAATAACAGTAGATAAACTCAGGGTGTTTTCAGGCTATGTTAGGGCTTTTACAGGTCTTTGGTGTTCTTGTCATCAGGGATTCCTCCCTTCCTTTCTAAGGAAATGCCAAAAATTACTGATAGAAAGTAACTGTATTTAAGAATGGCATTTGTATTATATATGAATTATTGTTACATTAAAGTTACCTTAAAACAATTTAAAATTAAACTGTTCCTTTCAAAGTATTATGGGTCCTAGACACGTGTGGAAGGTCTCCTATGTTCAGCTCTTTGCAAAATTCCTGGCACATTCTAAGTATTGCGTTGATGTTGGCTTTCCTGTGGTCATGGATGCTCCATTTGGTGATTGATTGGCACTTGTTCAGAACTGGGAGTTTCCATTTATACATTACATTTGAAGCCCTTGGCCTGGTATCTTTGGTTCCGGAATACACTAGCATGTATCATCAGTTAATAACATTAGCGTGGGCAAGAAGTCTTTTGTCTGTGGCTCCAAATAATGCACAGTAACTTCTTCTTGCTTTGGGAGTGGTGACTCTCCCTGTGCACGATGGTGGTACTGGAGCTTTGTTGTTTTAACTTCGGCACAGTGGCCGCACTTTAACTTACTGCTATTTCAGCCAGCATTGCATCTCCGCAGTTACCGGCCTGCTGCTTTGGCAGTGGCCTGGCCACTCAGGCTGCAGCTTGGTGGGAATTCTGTTCCCACAGGCGCTGGCCCTTTCGCTGCCGCCGAAGGGAGCTTAAACTAAAACTCTGTTGTTCTATTTATAAGTAAGACTTGAGGTTCCAAAGCTGGGGTGAAAACCTGCGAGCTCAGAGAGGTGGAGTAGCAAGTAGCTGGCCCTCTCCCCTTGCCGAAGTCGAGGAAAGAGAATGTCTTTCTGCTCAACCCAAGCATAAAAAGCCTCCACTCCAAATCCCTCCTGGCTACTTCCTGTGTGTGTCTCTAACGCTTCTGGATGCCCTTGGATGCTCTATGATTACTTCCTGTCAACTGGTTGCTAACTCATCCTCCTGACCCGAGGTTAATTTTATTGAATTAATGCAAATGCAAACTTAGGGATCACAGTGTGATCGAATATCCCCCAACAGAGCTTTCTGTTTTGCAGATGGAGGAGGACTTTTTGTTTGTGGCCTGAATAAAGATGGGCAGTTGGGGCTTGGTCACACAGAGGATGTTCTGTGTTTTACCGTTTGCAAGCCTCTCATTAGTTGTCCAATACGACAGGTGGCCTGTGGCTGGGATTTTACCATCATGCTCACTGGTAAGTTCACTCTTGGGTAAATATCACCACCAAGGCTCTGGGTGATAGCAGTGTAGAGGAGGGACCTGGTTAAATAAGAGCCTCTGTACTTTTGCAGAAAAACAAAAAAACCCTAAAACCAGTTAAGTGTTATCTATGGCTATGTAGGGAAATTGCAGGGTACCTTTTATAAGGAGAATTTTAACTATATAGGAGATCAGGCTTGAATACATTTGCCAGAAACTGGGGGATGGACCAGATCTCGTTAGGTGGTCAATTTTAGTCCCCAAAGGTCATGAAAGCTATGTGTCTAGTCTAGCTGGCCAGGAGTGCCATTAAGAGTTATTATGGGTAATGTGCTAGGTGTCTTAGTTAGGGTTTCTGTTACTGTGATAAAACACCATGACCAAAAGCAGCTTGGGGAGGAAAGGGTTTATTCAGCTTCTGTTTCCACATCACTGTTCATCATTAAAAGGAGTCAGGACAGGAACTCAAACAGGGCAGGAACCTGGAGGCAGGAGCTGATGCAGAGGCCATGGAGGAGTGCTGTTTACTGGCTTGCTCCCCATGGCTTGCTCAGCCTGCTTCCTTAGAATATAGAATAGAATCCAGGACCACCAGCCTGGATGGTACCCCCCACAATGGGCTGGGCCCTCCCCCATCAGTCACTGATTAAGAAAATGCCCTACAGCCAGATCTTATATTGGCATATTCTCAGTTGAGGCTTCCTCCTCTCCAATGATTCTAGCTTATGTCAAGTTGATGTAAAACTAGCTAGAGCTAATTAATTATGAGGGAGTAGGGATTTCACAGCAATAGGAGCAGGTCTTTCCCACTGAGGGGCTTCCATGGCGACATTGCTGAAGATAAAACCCAGGCCTTTACATGTGCTAAGCATGGGCTCTACCACTGTGTTATTTTTTCTATCTCCCCTTAAAAACATTTGGTCTCTATGAAGATAGGTAACAGAATGAGTTTTGTCTAAAGAGTTGCTAGAATAATTCTTTTGGAAGCAGCTGGTATTGTTACTCTGTGAACTGATTTCTCTGTTCAACTTCGTCCTTCCTAGCTGGCCAGTCTGGGTTTAAAGGACCACCTGTAGTTCCTGCCTCTTAATGCTCATGGATTCCAAGATATGTAGCAAAAGTCCCAAGCTTTTTTGCACATAACCTTTGACAGGTTCCTGTGTCTGCGGCCTCATCTTACGGGCCATACTCCCTGTACTTTTCTTTGTTGCAATGCCCAATGGTTCCTGCTCCAGAACAGCACCTGTCGTCTGTCTCATGAACTGTTGTCCCGTATTTCGGTATTCCTCAGCTGTCACCATTTCTTTTTTGTAGAGGAGTTCCATATGTATCCAGTTTGACAGTAATTATCAGATTCCAGACTGGCTGGAGAGGCAGCTTGCTGAGCATGCACGAGGCCTTGGCTAGATTAGCTCCGAAAAACAAAATTCCTTCCATATGAAGAATTTCAATGCTAGCGATCACTTTGTGAAGTACATATTATGGGCCCATGTGAGGGTCATAAGAGGCAGAAAGAAGCACTGTTTGCAACCAGTTCTGAGAAAGGCACAAAGCAGTCAGAGCTGCAAATCAGACTATCAGGTTTTTATGGATAAAGGTTAGGTTGGAGGACAGGGCTCATTATGAAGCCAGGTGGTTCTAACATTCCTCTGGTCCAAATTTGCCCCCCAAACTCTAGACTTGTTTCCCAGGGAGAACTCTTACTTGCCTGGCCATGCATATTTTGTCCTTTTCCCCAGACTCTTCAGGTAAGTGTATGGGGAAGGGCAGGGAGGAGAAAGGCCTAGAGCATGCACAGAATTTGTGAATGGAGACATGGGAAGTGGGGTGGAGACACAAAGTGGGAGTAAGATTCACTCACTCTAATACTAGCCCTGAGCTAAGTGCTCTGCACAGGTTATCTGCCATTGAGGATACAGAGTGGCCCATAGTCTTTAGTCTGGAGGAATAAGAGAAGGGAAGTGGCCGGAAGGCTTTGAGGCACGGGACCCTCGATGCCTCCTCTCATCCATGACTCCTTGTTGGTCACAGGCATCTCACTTCTTAGATTAATAATCTGAATGCTTATCTTTTGCAGAAACAGGTCAAGTTCTGTCTTGTGGATCCAATGCCTTTGGCCAGTTAGGTGTGCCGCATGGCCCTCACCGATGTGTGGTTCCCCAGGCCGTTGAGGTGAGCACATCCCAGTTTTAGCTTATTCTGTCCTCTGGTTTCTAGGCTATTCCATGTAGCCTTCCCCATACTGAAAGACTAGGTCAGTTCTTGACAACCCATGGAACAGTAGAACTTGAGTTGAAAATAAGTTCTTCTGTTAAAAATCAGTTTGAAGGGATCAGTGCTGGGTGGAAAATCTGTTCGTCTTTGTGCACGTTATACGGTTTTATAAACTAGGACAGTAGAAATGCATCTCATTTGCTCGTTGTTAACGATGGAAACAGGTCCAAATAGGTGTGATTTGCCTCAAGGCCTAAGTTCGGGGTCTGGGAAGATGGCTAGTGAGTAGAGCACTTGCTGTGCTCATGAAGATGAGTGTGGATCTCCAGAATCCAAAAGCTGGGTGCACTAGCACAAGTCTGTATGTAATCCTGGTACACCAGTGGGGAAATGGGAAGCTGAGACAGGAGACTACCTGGGAGTTCCCAGGCCAGCTAGCCTGACATAAGAAGTGGCAAAAAGCAAAAGAGAGAGACTCTGTCTAAAACAAAGTGGAAGGGTAGAGCAGTCCCGAAGTGTCCTCTGACTTCCTCATGCATGTGATGGTGTGTGCCCACATTCACAGACATGTACATGTATACACACACCACAGACACATCACACACACACACACGAAAAAAAGACAGTGGATTCAGCAAATGGTAGTCGAGTGCTGTCCTGCAGAAATATCAAATGATTGAAAATTTTCTGAAAGCCCCATTTAAAAACAAGTAAACAGCCAAAATTAACTTTTAATAACAACTTATTGAGCAGTGGTTCAGATACCACTGAACTCGCTCTTTGCAATGTGTACTTCAGTGTTTTCCAGTATGTTCTCAGGGGTAGCTGCCGTTGTCATTATCAAATCCTAGAACTCTAAACTCAGTAGCGGCGGCTTCCTGTCTTCCTCTCCTCCAGCCCCTGGTGGCTGCTAGTCTTCCTTCTCTGTGGATTTATGTGTTCTAGCCATTTCAGATAATGTAATTGTACAACATGTGGCCTTTTGTGTGTCTCTTCATGCACTACTTTCAAGTTTTATGTGTGTAGCATGTAATATACACACACACACACACACACACACACACACACACACGTAATTTTAATAACATTTTAAAAGGATGTATTTACTTTGTGTATATGTATGTTTTGCCTGTGTGTGTGTATGTGCACCATGAAGGCAAGAACAAGGTATGAGATGCTGGAACTGGAGTTACAGACATGTGGGTGCTGGGAATCAAACCTGGGTCCTCTGGAAGAGCAGCCAGTGCTCTTAACCTCTGAGCCATCTCTTAAGCCCCTGTTGACTTTTTTTTTTTAAAGTATAGACTCTCATATAGCCCAGACTGCCCTCAGACATGTAATATATAACTGAGGCTGGACTTGAACTCCTGATCCTCCCGCTTCCATCTCCCATGGCTTTGGTAACAGATGCATCACCACACCCAGCCTAGATTTAGAAACTTGAAAACTAATTTAATCTGTCCAAGCTATTGTCATTTATATAAACATAAATGTAACATTTGTGAATCAGGTATTTCCCCTTCTTTCTTTTGTACCAAGGTTCTGAACTCTGTGTGCATGTTGTACTGGTTGCTTTGAATCTAATCACATGCAGGTGTTCAGTGTCCACATGTAGCAGTGACCATAGTAGAGTGGGTGGGAAGCAGGACTTGTAGCTTTTTTTATTTTAGACTTGTTTTTTTTTAATTGACTCTTTGTGGATTTCACATCATGCATCCAGATCCTATTCCTCTCCCTGTCTGTTCATATGCCCCTCTGCCCTTGCATTCCCTCCCCCAAAAATAAAATAAAATTTACAAAACAAAATAACACACACACACACACACACACACACACACACACACACACACATCTCAGTGTGGAAGCTGTAGTGTGACACAATGAGTCACACACTTTACCCTTTAGTCCGTACATCTTTACTTGTGTTGATTGCAATGAGTCATTGGTCTGGCTCAAGGCCTCTGGCTTCTACTGCACCCGTTATACTTGGCCCTGACCGGGACTCCTCTTGGATATCTTGTTGTTTGCCCACGTCATACAGTTCCTGCAGCTTTGGATCTGCAGGTCTGGCCCCTTCACATGCTCCAGCAGTTCATAGATAAGGTGGATGTTGGGGTGGACCAACTCGTAGCCCTGGTTCTGGGCCGAGTGGTAGCTGGGTTGGTCCGTCTGCCAGCTCTCCCTCATTGACACTGCCCCGGCTAGCTCACCCACTGCCCAGGCAGCAAGGAGTGGGGCCAGTTCTGCTCTCATGCCCTTGGCGCTGGCTCACCAGTACCCACACCATCAGGGCCAGCTCTATTGTTCTGCCCAGGCCAAGTGCAGGGCCTGGGTGTTTGGCTTCTGTTTAGAGCTCCTTTTATGACATCCCACATTACAGGTTTGTGAAATTTACGTGTGTAAATCTTACTTTGCTTTCTATTGCTGTGATTAGCATCATGATCAAAAACAACTTTGGGAAGAAAGGGTTTATTTTATCTAACAACTGTCAGGTCACACCCCATCACCCGTCACTGAGGTAGGTCAAGGTAGAAACTTCAGCAGGAACTTGGGGGCAGGAACTGTTTGACACGGGGAAACCTGGAGGAACACTGCTTACTGGCTTGCATTCAGCTTCATGTTCAGTTGCCCTTTCCTTACCTCCCGGGACCCGGGGCCCAGAAGTAGCACCACTCAAGTTGGCTGGGCCCCCCACATCAACAGTTGATCAAGAAAATGTGCCACAGACTTGCCTGCAGGCCGGTCCTTGTTTTTTTTTTTTTTTTTTTTTTTTTTAATATTTATTTATTTTATATATATGAATGCTTTATTTTCATTTATACCAGAAGAGGGCATCAGATCCCATTACAGATGGTTGTGAGCCACCATGTGGTTGCTGGGAATTGAACTCAGGACCTCTGGAAGAACAGCCAGTGCTCTTAACTGCTGAGCCATCTCCCCAGCCCAGGCTAGTCTTATGGAGGCGTTTTCTCAGTTGTTCCCTTTTCCTATATGATCCTAGTTTGTGTCAATGGGAGTAAAAAATAAAAAGCATAATATTGTAAGTGGTCCTGATGGGAACAGGAAAACTTTCAGGAAATACCCTGAAATCAACAGTGGGTTTTCACTGCCTCAACTTCCCCTCTGCCACCTAATCCCTAAACTCCGGTTAGGAGTGGCAGATGCATTTTCATTGGAGAGGTTGGGTCTGCTGCTGTCTTCTTGTGGAATTCAGTTGCACCACAGGGTGCTCTGTTATTTGGGGGTAATGGTTCCCAAGGCCTGCACACAGGTCTAGTTCTACAGAGCTCTGGGTCCCTCTGTAACTCCCAGGTGCAAATAGGTGGCCTTGTAAAAACCTACACATGTTATAATTAATTTAGCCTAATTATAGTTGATATAATTAAAGAGGACAGGAAGGGACAATGGTTAAAATACACTGGATGACAGAGTCAGTAACTAAGAACATTTTCATGGGTTGTCTCCCATGTGGCAATGGGAAGGATATACCAGAATGAGAACCGATGGAGACTCTTGGTCTGTGGATGGCAGCTGCCATGTTTGGGCACTGAATTTAGGTAGTGAGGACATTGGTGGTTAAGACCTGTCCTGGCACCTGAGAGATTTATAATTGAGTGGCACATGGTAAATACATGCAGTGCCATTGTCATGCTAGGATCGTGATAGATGCTCATGTAGTCCCAAGGAGGGACTGGACTCCTAGCTAGCAGGAAGTTTACCTGAGTCTTAGAGTTGAGTCGAGGTCTCCCTGGCGTGGGATAACAGGATGCAGAACAGGTGCTGAAGAAGAACACTGTAGGCAAAGGCACAGTGCAGACGTGTTTATGGGAGCATAGACAAGACAAGCATTTGGGGTGCCGTCAACAGGCGCTCAGGCTGGGATGTGGGGAAAAGTGGAGTACCAGAGTGGAGTGAGGACCCATGGGTAGTAGAATAGCACGTAAGATAATAACATAAAGAGATGGGCCTGGCCCATTGGTTATCTTCATAAAAAAGAAAGGAGGGCAGGGAAGAAGATGCATTTAAAGAACCATCTACTGTATTAGCAGTCAGATTTTATTTGCCGGGGGCTAATGTGATTGGGGACACCAACGTCAGCTATATTGTCTCCAGAGGGAGGCCAGAACCTTGTCTTTTGTGCTGGTCAGACTGATCTGGTGTGACAGATTCTCTTGTGTATTAGTGCATAGGCTCTAGACATAATGATCCTTAAGACTTATTCTCCGCCTTTACACTGTTCCTTGAAAAGAGAGTGACCGGGGGCCAGGGACACAGCTCAGGTGACAGTTTCCCAGCATGCAGGAAGCCCTGGGTTTGGTCCCCAGCACTGTCTAAACTGGACATGGCAGTGCATGCATTTATTCCCAGCACGTGGGAGGCAGAGGCAGGAGGACCAGAAGTTCAAGGTTATCCTTGGCTACATATCTAGTTTGAGCCCATCCTGGGATATGTGAGGCCAAAGGGGGAGGAGGAATCCAGAACCTGTCCAGAGGAGAGACACTCGGCGATGGCTGTTGCAATGGGAGTGTTTGTTGTCTAAAGAGTCCTTCATTAGTTCTACCGTGTGGGACAGTAGCTAAAGTCAGCACTATCCCACATTTTTGAGGGTCTGGAATGGGGCCTCCGAGCTGGTCTTTCACAAAGGAGCAGTGAAGCCAGGTCTGTACACAGCCCCCATGGGCTGCTCTGGGGTAGAGACCCACTGCCCAGCTCTTAGGATGCTTCTGGTGGGAGCCACAGCTCCTGGCTGTGAGGGCTTTCTGTACACCTGTTGAGACCTGGCGGCTGGCTTTCTCAGGAGGAGGCCTCCTCGGAGCCCTTTGTCATCCTGCCTCTGACTCACTCTGCTCCTTTATTCTTCCCCTTAGAAGTGTGTCACTAAGTCCAGCCCACACAGGGGAGGGGAACCAAGCTCTGTGACTTGCAGGCAGGGAGTAGTATCAAAGAAGTTGAGGACCTATTTTTAAAACCGCCACAAGACGTATTAGAGAGGACATGACAACTGTCTTCAAATATTTGGAAAGCTTTGTCAGAAGCTCAAGGCAGCTGGGTTTGGCTCCACCTAGAGACACAAGGAGACGTGCAAGGATGGATGAGATGCCTAGGGAGAGGGTGAGCCCTGTCACCGGAGGCGGGTCACCGGAGGCGGGTACCGGACGGGGGCTGAGTGGCCATTTAAGGAAGAGCTTCCCCCCTGGCTGGGGACTGAACTGGGTCAGGAGGGAAGACGAAAGCCCTGACTGTTTAAGTCTTATTGGAGCCCAGCCATGCCTTCTCCTGTGTGGCTGTTTGATGTTACAGAGCTGAGCCGTGTGGCAGGAACCATCTGGTAGTTGGCTGTTTTGGGGAAATGTTTACTGGATGACTGTGGAGGTCCCTGCCCCCCCCCCCCCCCCCCGAGAGGTAGTGCAGTGTGGTACTATGATATGATATTTTTAAAAGTTATTTTTCAGGGCTGGGGAGATGGCTTCATGGTAAGAGTGCTCGAGGACTTGGGTTTGAATCTTCAGAACTCACGCAAAAAAAGTTGAAGCAGGGGCCAGAGAGATGTCTCAGCTGTTAAGAGCACTTTTGGCTCTTGCTGAGGACCTGGATTCAGTTCACAGTATCCACGTGGTAGCTCACAACCATCTGTAACTCCAGTTCCATGGGATCTGATATCCTCCTCTGACCATCATAGGCACTAGGCATGCATGTGGTACACATACATACATTTAGGAAGAGCAGTCATACACAGAAAATAAAATAAATATTTAAAAAAGGCAGGGATGGCTATGTGTCTCTGTAACTCCAGCACTGAGGGAGCTCAATGGCCACCCAGCCTGGCTGAGGCAGAGAACTTCCAGTTCAGTGAGAGACCCTGCTTTAAGGCAGTAAGGTGGAGCGTGATAGTAGAAGATACCCAGTGTCCTCATGTGGCCTACTTGTGTGCCCACACACTCGTGTGCTTGCAACACACACACAGACTCATGTGCATGCAATACACACAGACTCATGTGCATGCAATACACACACACACACAGACTCATGTGCATGCAACACACAAACACTCATGTACAGCAACACACACACACACACACACTTTCATCTATCAATAAATACAAAAGTATTTCTGGGTGAGCATATTGGGGGGGTGCTTCAGGCTGCATTGAGTTTGCACCTGAGTTACATGAGATTTTGTAGAGGATGATTCTGAGAGTAAATTTTGTTCTTTCTTTGGACAGCTCCTGAGAGAGAAGGTTGTTTGTGTCGCTGCTGGACTGAGGCATGCATTAGCCACTACAGGTGACCACTCAGCCTTTATTTCCCAAGTGAGCCCATTCCGAGCAATAGAGCTCCAGAGGAAAACTTCTTCGTAAGGAGTGTTGGCAAGGGTCCCGCTCTGCTGTAGCTCCAACTGAAAGGAGAGACCGTGAAGTAGAAGTCACTCAAGAGTCTTAGCCGGGGGAGGAAGGAAGTGAGCTGTCTGGCTTTCTTTGTTGGAGACATGCTGCTGGATTTTTCATAATATGATTCTCTTATTTAGTCCTCACGGCCAAGGAGGGGTGTGAGTTAAAGTCTCTGACCCATCAAGAGCTTGCGGAAGCGCTTGTGAGTGAGGCAGGAAGAGCTAGAGACCATCAGTGTAGACATTGCAGTGAACTGTGTTGCCTTCCTGCTGGATTTTAATGTTTGTAGATTGAAAAGCTCTAAGTGAGCTGCCTTCTGTACACAAGTGGGCAGCTTGTATCAGGGGGCTGGTGGTGGTATTGAGGTGGATAGGACTCTGGCCTTGATTTGAAGGTCCTAAAGTGTAGAAAATAATTGATACACAGGTAGTTTCTTTTTAAAAAGAGGGGTAAGGTGGGCAGATGGGTCAGTAGATACTACAATTGCCTTGAAAGGATGAGGACTTGAGTTCAAATCTCTAGAACCCATGTTAAAAACTGGACATGGCAATGTGCACCTGTAATGCCAGCAATGGCGAGGTGAGAAGTGGAGACAGGCAGATCCCTGGAGCTCACTGGCAAGCCAGCCTATGCTACTTGATGAACTTCCAGACCAATGAAAGACTGATGACCTTATCTCAGTTAAAATTGAAGACATTTGAGGAACCACCACCGAGGCTGAACCCTGACTTTTATATGCACCTGCACGCACATGCACACATAAATATGTGAGGGTACAGATGCTTGGGAGGGAGAAGCTAGGGTGTACTCAGAGGAGAGAGACTAGGGAGAGCGAGGAGTTAGAAACTCAGGGATGGGTGGAGGAGCTTCACCCTTCCGTGTCTTCTGTTTTCGATTTCTGCACTTGCTCCTCTTGGGCTGTGGCTCAGTGTTCATCTCCTGTGGCTGCTAACGCTCCATGTCGTGTGAGTCCAGATGTGGGTGGGTGAGGACAGAAGAGGAGAGGCAAGGAAGAGGTAGAGAAGCTCTATGCTGGTCAACTCCTGTGGCTTCCTGCTGCTTACACCTCTTAAAGAGAGATATTGACACAGCAGGTAAGAGCACCCTCTGCTCTTCCAGAAGATCCAGGTTTAGTTCTCAACACCCACACGGCAGCTCAGAATAGTCTGTAACTCCAGTACAGGAGAGCTGACCCTCTTTTCTGGCCTCCATGGGCACCTGGCATGCTTGTGTTGGACAGACACACATGCAGACAAAATGTTCATGCACATACAGTTTTTTAAAACATGAGATCTTATGTTTTGAGAGAATTAGAGACCTACGTGAAGTTGCTAAAAACAAAATAGATTCCTACAAGTTCTTTTCCCAGCTTCCCTCGGTGGTAGCACCTTGTAGAATTGACAGTGCAGTAGCTCGCCCGGGATGTTGATGCTGATACAGTGGGGATGCAGAGGAATTTTATCACCACGAGGTCTGTGGTGCTGCTGTTTATGGCCACGCTCACTTCCTGCTGTTCCCAGCCCTTTCTTAGCCCTCGACAACTGTTCTTGTTTCCTGTGTCTGTAATGTCGCCTCTGAAATGCTCTAAGGTGCTCTCATACAGTATGTGACCTTAAGGGGTTGCCTTTTCCTTCGCAGCCTAATTCCCTGGCTGTGTCTTAGCCATGTGTATCCATAACTGGTTCCTTTTTGTGATGAATAGCACTGTATGGATGTGACACTGGATTAGCCTGCTAGAGCTGTTGGAACAAAGTACTCCAACCCAAATGGCTTAAATCACATGCATTCATTTTCTCACCGTTCTAGAGGCTAAAAGCTCAGCATTAGGATTGGTTTCTGGCGACACTGTTTCCTTGGCTTGTAGATGCCCCCTTCTCACTGTATCCTCACAGGCTTTTCCTCTGTGCATTTGTGCAAAGGGAACTCTCTCATGACTCATCCATACAGAGCCTGGTCCTATTGAACTAACCCCACTTCCCATAGGCACCATTCAGCTTTCCTAACCTGTAATGCCCTGTTCCCAAAGACACAATGGAAATTAGGGATTCCACACCTGGATGTTGTGGGGTGGGGCACAGTACAGTCTGTAACAGCCAGTTTGTTTAACTAGTTACCCATTGAGCAGTGTCTGGCCTGTTTCCAGTTCTGGCCGCTTTTCAATAACCTCTAAACATCTGTGGACAGGTTTTATATGAATGTAGATTTCATTTCTCTGGGTTCAGGAGTGTGACTGCTGAGCCGTGTGGCAGTGACTACTCATTTATAGACAGGCTGTCTTCTTAGAAATCGGCAGGGTGGTGGGGCTAGAGAGAGGGTTCCGTGGGCCAAGTGTTTGCTGCACTAGTGTGAGGACCTAAGTTCAGATCCCCAGCACCCTTCTAGAGCAAGACATGGTTGTGTGTGTCTGTAGGGTGAGGTGGGCAGAATCCCCAGAAGTTCACAGGCCAGTGAGCCTTGTGTATGCAGCCAGCAAGCAAAGACCCTGTCTTAAGCAAGGTGGGAAGGGAGGACCTAGTTTGAGGCTGCCCCCCCCTTAATTCTTTAAGTAGAATATAGAATGGTTCATTTGCTATGGAAAGCAGCATGGAAGCGCTGTATAACTAACTGTAGCCACCACCACCCCCCCACCCCCTTTTTTAAAGAGATGTGTCTCCCAACATAACCCTGGCTGGCCTCGAACTCACAGAGATCTATGTAGACCTGGCTGGCTTTGAACTCACAGAGATCCTCTGAGTGTTCTTCTGCCTACTGAGTGCTGGGATTAAAGGTGTGTGCCACCACACCCAGCGTGGCAAATTTCATACGAGAGAAAAAAGAGGGAGAAGCAAAGAGATCAACAGTCTATAGAATGGAAGACACCAGATATAACTGGCATTATTCCTAACAGCTGAGACAAACAGCTCCTCAGGTGTCCGTTGACAGGTGAATGAGCAAGCAAAATGTGGCACACACATGTGCACACACATGTAACTTCTTCCTCCACTCTCCCCCACCCATGGAATAGTATGAGCCTTAGAAAGTACAGAACTGTTGAAAGGCTCCTCCATAGATGAACTTGCTGCTGAATGGAATAAGCCAGTCATAGAAAGGACAAATGCTGGCATTCCATTCATATGATTAGTCAGAACTAGAGACAGTGAATGGCAGCCCCAGGGCAGGGGGCCCAGGATGGGGGGTGACTGGGTGCAGTCTGCTGCAGTGTGTCTGGATGAAGCAGTTTTGGAGCTGGAAGGGTAATGACTGCGCACCATGGTGACTGTGTGGTGCCTCTGGGTTAGACACTTAAAATGGCGAAGGCGATCCATTTTACACTGTACACATTTTACAATAAAGTATTTCAAGAGGAGATGGAGAGACCACTCACTGGTTAAGAGCTTCTCTTGTAGAGGACCCCACGTGGCAGCTCACAGTGGTCTGTAACTCCAGTTCTAGGGGAACTGCAGTCCTCTTCTGGTCTCTGTAGGTACCAGGCACACATGTGGTGCACAGTCATACATGAGGGCCAAGCACTCATACACATAAAATAATAATAAATATCTGGGGAGACTTTCAAAGGGAATAATCCATTATTTGAGACATGGTGAATATATCAGCCACTTGTTGTATGCAGGGAAATTTTTGCCCTTGGAGTTCATCTGCTGGTTGTAGGCCTCTCTTGTACTGCATTGTTCTCAGTGGTCATAGCTGCTGCTTCATAAAGCAGGCTTGTCTTGTTACCGTCTGAGAGCGATGGCTGTAGAATGGTCCAGAGGAGCAGACCTTGATGTTGGTGTTGGCTGGTGGATCCATGCTGCGTACATCTGACTGTCTGCCGAATGCATAGGATTTTATCTGTGCACGTCTCGGGGCTTTGGGATGTGGATACGTAGGTTCAAGTGGCCGTTCTACTGAGATAATGGCTGCCACACTGTCTTGTAGTCACAGATACACATGTGTTTAACTGAACTCCCCTTGGTTGGGTAGAGAGGCACTACCTCAAGTGTCAGCTGAACCCCGGTGTTTTCTCTACTGTTGATTCCCCACGTGACCCCCAAATCACAGTCTCTCTTCTGGACCTCAGTTTTCTCATCTAGTAAATGTGGTCTCAGTGGTCTTCAAGGTTCCTTTCAGGTTAGCAAGGCAGCATTCCAGGGCTGTAGCTGTGAGGCAGTGCCCGGGACTTTTGAGAGGAAGTTTTACTACTTTGGAATTTTCTCTCATGGTCTTAGACTGCCCAAAAGACGGGATTTGTGTTTGTCTCCATGGTAATCCCCGTGGTGTGTGTAGTGTCCACACCGGCTGAGGCTGCGTTGGGAAGTCCCCACAGCAGTGCGCTCGAGCCGCAATCTGGTCTAACTCTTACATTCTCTCTTTTCCTTCTGGCTCTGCTGGGAAGTGAACGGCAGTGTGTTCCAGTGGGGGACTGGCTTGGCATCTTCGGGACGACGCTTGTGTCCTGGGAAGACTCTCCCGTTGTTTTTGACAGCGAAGGAACCCAGCAGAGTGACAGGTGAGCTGCTTATTTCTTCACGGTCTTTGGTTACTCTTTGTGAGGAAGTACATAGATCTTCAGGAAATGGGAAAGGGGGGTTTCATTCTCTCTCTCTCTCTCTCTCTCTCTCTCTCTCTCTCTCTCTCTCTCTCAACACTTTAGTTTGTATGGGTGTTTTGCCTGCGTGTGTGTCTGTCCACCGCCTGCGTGCCAGGTGCCCAGGGAGGCCAGCAGAGAGTGTCGCATCCCCTGGAATTGGAGTTACACCAGCAGTGAGCTGCCCTGTGGGTGCTGAGAACCAAATCTAGGTCTGGCCAGGACTCTTAACTGCTGAGCCATCTCTCTAGCCTTAAGCCTTCGGTATTTCTTCATCTTTCTCACTTTCTCGGTTGGTTAGATTGTCAGTCCTTTGTGACTTTTCTAGCCCCAAAGTCGCCATCTTTGCCACCAGGGTCTGCGACCTGTTGATCGATAGATGCCAGGCAGGTAGGTGGAGATCAACAAGGAAGTGATGGAATGGATCGTAGCCACCTGGAAGAGATGATGTAGGAGTTTGGAAACAGGGCGTGGTAATATAGTGAGTCTCAAGTTCTGAATCTTAGACTCAAGTTGCCCACAAGGCAACTGGGTGGCTGCACAGAATCAGCTGTGCTGAGTTTCCTGCACGGCCAAGGGGCCAGGAATGGCCTCTCAGTGCAGGAGTCACACTCCAGAGAGAAGACTGTGGGCTGTGCCTCTGCCATTTCCTTCTCCCAGGAGGGAGACAGGAACGAGTGAGGATGTAGGGAGCAGGTCTGGGGTGTCTACACATGGGAACACAGGAGGTGATCTGTAGGCTGCCCGTGGGTCCGCTGTTGGTTAGTTGGCCAATAGGTGCAGGCCTCCCTTTCTTTCTCTCCGTCGTCCGCTCTCAGGTCCTTTTCAGCTCTTCATCTCTGTTCTCCACTCTCTCTGTAGGCCTTTCTGACTTTCTGGTACCATGTCTATCTCTTCTCTTCTCTGTAACTCTTACTTTTGGGCCCAGTTCCCCGAGGGTTGGCTACGGGAAAATCCTGTATCTAACTACTCTTCTTAGGCTCCAAACAAAAGAAACCGGAAGGTGCTGGGCATGGTGGGAACAGAATAGACTGTAGAGCACCTACACATTGTGGTCGTTCTGGTTTTGTGTAAGTGTGTGTGTAGTGATGTACTGTGTACCCTAATAAACATGTCTGGGGGTCAGAGCCAGCCACTAGATTAGACACAGAGGCCAGGCAGTGGTGGCCCACACCCTTAATCCTATCACTTCTCTGTATCTCTGTGAGTTCAAGGCCACACTGGAAACAGAGCCAGGCAGTGGTGGCACACACCTTTAATCCTAGTCCTGGGAAGCACACATGACGTAGTAGTATAGTGAGTCTCGAGTTCTGAATCCTAGACTCAAGTTGCCAAGGCAGCTGGGTGACTGCACAGAATGCACACATGCACAGAATGCACACATGCACAGAATGCACACATGCACAGAATGCACACATGCACAGAATGTACACATGCCTTTAATCCTAGGGAGTGATGTCTGGGCAGAGAAAGGTATATAAGGTGTGAGGAAACAGGAACTCACTCTCTTGAGGCTGGCTTGTTCTGTTTCTCTGATCTTTCAGCTTTCACCTCAATATCTGGCTCTTTTTTTTTTTTTTAATTAATAAGATCGTTTATCAATTCGTGTTACATATGTGTGTATATGTTTGCGTATGTACACGTATGCATGTGGATGGAAAGACCAGAGGACGGCCTTGGCTGTTGTTCCTCTGGCGCTGTCCACTGTGTTCTAGGAGACGGGCTCTTCCACAAGCCCGGAGCCCAGTGAGTAGTTCACCTGCTCCACCTCCTAACATCGGGATTGTAAGTGTGCCACGATGTTTGCCTTAAAAAGGCTTTAAAATGACACTCTGTGTGTGTGTGTGTGTGCACGCGCGCGCTCCTGTGCATGTGTACAAGGGTATGTGTGTGGTCTCTCACAGGATGTACTTCCCAGACCTCCTTACTTCAACAAGATGGTCATAGCGCCTGACCTGCCACTGTACCTGTAGACAGACAGACTCTTCACTCTGCCAGAAGTACCTTTCCTTCCTCTTTCTCTGGAAAAGCCCTGGGATTTCCTCCAGGTCTGGCTCAGACATGGTGCTCTCAATGAAGACTCCCCATTTGGCCTCCTCTGCCTTCTCTTTGTAGATAGCACCATTTTGCATCAGGTGTGAATGGTTACCAGTTTTCTCCTGTGCCAAGGGGGAAAATGAAATGTTGTTCTTCTGTATTTTAGTCCTGGGCCAGTAACTAGAAGGCATAACAAAACACTTAAACAGCCAGTGTGGGATCTGCCTGGAACAGAAGCTCAGAGTTGTGTGGGGGTTTCTGATGGGTTTGAATGGCTCCTTAGTTTTCTGCCCTCATAGCCCATCATTTTTCATTCTCCCATCTTCCCCCTGCTACCCAGGGACCCCTAAAGCCCAGGACTCCTTGCTGGTGGATGTGGCTGGGAACTTCTGCTTTGGTCTATTCATTCTAAGGACACTTGAAGATGTGAGATGCCTTTTAGTTAGCGAAACAGAAGTTTTTGAAAAGAGTTGCAGACTAAGACTGTATTTTTCTGCGGGTTAGACCATAAATTACCACAGGCTGTCCCAACTCCCAACAGGATAGATTGGGATTCTGCCTTGTTGGTGAAGGTAGTGTAATTCAGGGAGGTAAAGTGCTGGAATTAGAGGTCAGAAGCAGGTTCAGAGAGTTCTGCTGTGTGTTTGAGGGGGCCTGGTTTGTGGTTAAGTCCTGCACACAATGGGAGCCAAAGGTGTGAGTTCTTTTGACGGCAGCCTTCCTCAGCAGGCAGAGTTCGGATATACATGCACACATTTCACATACATTTTCTCATGTCTATGCACATGGCTGCTCTGGCTTTCCTGCTGTTCATGTCGCTGCCTTTCCTCTGATAGTGAGGACTGTGGTACTTTATCCTCAATAATGGACGTGTGCAAACCCCCCTACCTCCATCATGCCAATCATCCTGTTGCTCACTCGTACCTGCACTGGGTGGCTTTCTCCCCATGCTCAGGTAATGCTGGACCCTAGAGTCCACTCTCATGCGATGTGTTCTAGCAGAAATATAGCTCAAAACAAACAAATTTCCTTTGCAGGCCTAGAGAATTCTACATGTGTTGTTGCGGGATCTGACCACTCGGCCTCGTTAACAGGTAGGTCCCAGCTCTTCAGAGCTGAGTGTGTCATTCAGCTTTCTGTATGCTATGGCCTAGAGTGAAGCTGAGACAGAGTTGGGGGAAAGTATATATTTTGCAGTGACAGTTTTAGTAACATTATTGATGTAATTTTAGGCTGTTATGCCCAGATCTTGAAGACCCCCAAAAGACCACCACGGAGACCGAATCGCTTATGTAAAGGCAAAGAGCCTTTATTTTCAAGCCCCAGGGCTTGGTCTGTCTGTCCCATGCAGTGGTGAGAGCAGAGAGCCCTGAGCTCAAGCAGGGTAGGGTTTTTTATCATCACAGAGGTTGGGGTGAGGGGATTTCCAGGGTCCAGGGTCCAGGACCCTGATTGGCTGACATTTGTCTAGGGGTATCTGTAAAACAAAAACAGGTGTGTACTAGACTCAGGGACATCTGGCCACCTTATCTAAAGGTTGGAATGTTTGGGATGTCAGGTACTTCCCCATCCCTGGGTGGATCCCTGGGTGATGATGTTAGCTATGGCTTTTCCTGGATCTAAGTGTTGCCTGCCAGTAAACCTGTCACAGAAGCTGTGTCTGGGCCCCTAAGCCTGTTTTAGGGCCCCTCCACAAGGCAAATTATCTTTTGAGACCGTCCCCCCATCTGCAAAATACTTTATGAGTAACTGTAAGGACTTAATTTGATAGTATATATAAAGCACTCACATCGAGCTTAGGCTCCTTGCTCATCCTCCGAGTTTTCTCAGTTATACAGGATGGAAATGATTATCACCCTCTTGGGGGAACTGCGATGGGGCAGATCATGAAATCAACAGTACATTTACATACAGCTGTGCATTGCTCAGTGGTGGGGGTGTGTCGTTGCCTGAGCATCAAGGAGATACAGTCTGCTGCACACCTAGGCTTTGTGATGTGGGTACCGTTGTGTATGTGGCTCATTGTTGATCAAAATGTTAAGGAGCAAGTACTTGACCATATAGCAGACTGATCTTTCCTTTCTTTGGCCTTTGAGCCAGAGTCTTACTCTGCAGCACAGCCTGAGCTGGACACCACACACACACACACACACACACACACACACACACACACACACACACTCATGGCTGGCCTTAGAACTCCTGATTCTCTTGCTTTCATCTCCCAAGCTGTAGGATTACAGGTATGCTCCACAATGCTCAGCTTTCATACTGTAGTTTTCTGACTCCCCATCAGAGCCAAGCTCATGCATGATAAGTACTCCAGTAGCCTTTCTTCAGGAAGCCATGCATCATTTTCTTGTGCAGGAAGGTCTTCCCTTTCCTTTGGCCTGGATTGTCCTGCCAGGGCAGGGCAGACTGCAGCCTGTCCCTCTGAGGAACTTATTTTTGTTCGACCTCTCACACAGAGCCGAGTGCCTTTCATTTTAAAGCAGTGAGTGGGGACTCTCATACTGGTGTGCTCGGTGTTCTGTGTGGAAATTCATGTGTGCAACTTCATGTCTGTAAACCCAGCCTCGTATGGTCTGACCGAGTGGACAGCTAACTGACCGTTGGCATTTACAGAGTACCAGAGACAGTGTGAAAGTTTAAATACTTAAATTCTGAGCTGCCAATCAGCTCTAGTTCAGTGAGTCTAAAACAACTAACCAGCTGACGAGAGAGACATCGATTTGTAGCCTGAGTTTCGCTTTGGCTTTACTTTGGTGGTTGGTGAAAATGTTGAGCTGAATGCTGGTTCTGAGTGACTCCCAGACACCTGACCCCCCTCTCCTCTGGAGACACAGGGTTGCAGGTGTTCAGCCCACAGCTAGTGATGAGGGCAACATCTTGTTGGAGTAAGAATAGACTAAGAGACATTCATTTTCTGCCCTAATTGACCTGAGATGGCTGATGTTATACAAACTTAGTAATTATTGAGTTAGCTGCCAATGTCATGTTTTTAAAAAGAACAAAAATATGTGATTACTAAATTTATTATTTCCTACAGTTTTTCCTGTGGTGCTTTTTATACACAGACTGGATTTTTTTTTGGTGGGGCTATAATTTATATATGATATTCACCATTTTAAAGTGTCCATTTAATCATTTTTAATGTAGTCACAAAGTGAATTGGGTTTTGATATTTCGAAAGTGAGTTAAAAATCGTCAAGATTAATAGCCCTCTTTTCTCATCTTGCTCAGGCTGTTAACACATTGGATTTTGTTCCGTGTTCTCTAGACCACTTCTCTGGAGTCCTTGTAGGTTATGTAACCGTTTGGCACTGCAGCAGAATTTAATTTTACCTGCTGATGCAACAGTGTAACTATCCCCATGTGGAAGGCAGCCTGCCTTTCAAAAGATGGTTTAGATATTCTGAGTCACGCAGGCTGTGCACTCCCGGCGCCTCTGTGGCTCTCCAGCATCTACTGGGTTGATGTTGTGTGGGGTGAGGGCTGTTGTCTCTGCCCTCCTGTAAGGGATTTCAACCTCTGTGCTCTGACGAAGGCCGAATGCACACCGTAGACCTGTAGGATGTCAGTGTTTCAAGGCCACATGTGATGGCAGCTGGGTCACTTAGATATCCTCACCTTAGAGGTGAGGAGATGGTACCATGCTGTGCTGTGCCCTGTGTCCCACATCAAGTGAGTGTCAGCTGGAACTTGGAGACTCCTGAGCTATGACTGTAATGACCCTGTCTGGCCTTTGATCAATTTGGGGGGGCGGGCGCTATGAAACCACTGTAGGGCGAGTGGTGCTGTGAACTTTATAGGGAACTCACCAAATGAAATAGGCCTGGCTCCTCGTCCTCTCACTGGCTGAATCCTTGTTAACCAGGTGATCTTAAAGAGTCATTGAACAGTTCCCAGCCTTGATTGAGACAGTGCTGTGAGCCAGATTCCAAAAAAACGAAACAGGTAAAATTAATCTTATTAACACATTTTACTTAAAATGTCCAAAATATTATTTAGTATAATAGGAACATTGCTAATGCTGTATGGTTTTTTGGACTACCTCTGCAGTCCGTTGAGTATTTTCGTGTGGGCCAGCCACATTTCAGGTTCTGGTGACTGGTGCCGTTGGGTAGTGCGTGTGTAGACCAGATCTCACGGCCTGAATTGCAAGCACATGCTCTTTGGTCGCTGCGGCCACCCACCAGTTGTTCCGGTCAGCAGTGATGTTGCCTGTGCCTCCCTCCCTTTTAGGCCAGCAGCCCTCCCTCCCTCCCTCCCTCCCTCCCTCCCCAAATTCAGCTGGTGGAAGCAAGGCGTGGAGAGGAAGTGGTTTGTTCAAGGTCAATAGCTAGTTAGCAGATCCAGGAATAGCAGCCAGAGTCACTTGACTTTGCATGGCTTCCTCCTCCTGTTACATCACCGTGCCAGTGGCTTCTGCCTCCATCACGGGGTTACAGGGGGCCCAGAGGAGCTCAGGGGCTGCACAGATGGGCAGTGGTAGCTCAGCCTCTTCTGGGGGACAGCAGGGACAGTGAGACAATTTCGTTTCTAAAATGTTGAAGCTGAAATAGCATATAATTTTTTTGGTGGTGTCTCTTAAAGTCCAGGCTGGCCTCCAGCTAACTATTGTAGCCAAGGATGACCTTCAGCTCCTAATCCTTCTGCCTCTGCTTCTGGAGTTCTGGGATTGTAAGTGTGTGCCACCACACCCAGGTTATGCAGTGCTGGCGATTGTGTAGGCAAACACTCTGCCGACTGAGCCGCACCCCCAGCCCTCAGGTAGATTATCTTCTAATCTGTTACCTTCGAAGTTTAAGCATTTCCTTCTTAACAAAAGGTAATATAGGCTTATGTTGGAAAAAAAAAATACAGAAGATGGGCTGATGAGATGGCTTGGTGAGTGTGTTTGCTGTGCAAGCCTGAGGATCTCAGTTTGAATCTCAGTATCCATATAAAAAGCTGTGTTGTGTCCACACCTGTGAACCTAGCCTTATGTGGAGCGGAGACTTGTGGGTTGCTGTGGCTTCCTGGCCAACAGCCAGTTCCAGCTTCAGTGAGAGAATGCCTCAAAGGAATAAGGTAGAAAGCAATAGAGCAGGACACCTGATGGTCTCTTTCAGGCTCTCTGCTCATGGGTGCATGGAACTCACCCATCCTCCAGTGTGTGCATATACCACCCCCATGAATGAATATACACGTGCGCACACACATACACACAGATGTCTTACATACACTACATCTTCCATATGTACAGAGTTCAGTACGTTTTATATTTGATTATGTTCTACATAAATTTCGTATTGTGCATGGCTCCACTAAATCCTGTGGTGTAAGTAGGAAACAATTCCTTTTTAGCCATTTCTTTTCAGAGTTGTCCCCCACCCTTCTGGGTCATGTTCCTTACCGCCCATCCCCTTTGTTTCAGATACAGGAGAGCTGTATGTCTGGGGCCGGAACAAACACGGGCAACTGGCCTCCCCGGCTGCGTTCCTCCTTCTGCCTCAGAGAATAGATGCACGTTGCTTTCGGGATGAAAAGGTCTCTGCTGTCTGGAGTGGCTGGACACACCTGGTTGCTCAGACAGGTAAGGGTGCAACAGACAGTTTGAGGTTGGGAAGAGCAGTTGTCCAGACACTCACTAGTACTTGGGCTTAAGGACTGGGGTGGGGGCGTTAAGTACTGAAAAGTGGAGGACCTGGTGCCTCCTGCCGTCAGCCATGTGGCTTTTCCTCTCTGGATCACAGCTGGAAAGCCAAGGCAGGATTGGTGAGTTCATTCTGCTCCTAAGGGTTCTTGAGGTTTTGAGATTGCGTCCAACATGACCCAGAGGTTGGTCCAGGTACTGGTGAGTCCTTGCCTGGCCATGGCTGAAGAGATGGTTTTATTTTTATTTTCACCTGTTCTGAGTTAACGCAACATCACAAAGTATTGGAGCTGTAGCCAGTGTGACATTCTGATTTAAACTCCAGTTTGACTCTGATGCTCTGTGTGCATTGATGGAGCCCTCCTGTTCCTCAGGGCCACCGCATGCCTGGCAGCTCTGGGCATCTCCACCTTTCCTTGAGTCTCCATTGGTTCCCATCTCTCCCTTAGGTCAGGTCTTTCATGGCCATCATAATCCTTTCTTCTTGGTTTTGGTTTTTCATGGCCTCTCACTCCTGCTCTTTAGGAGTCCCTGCTGATCTACAGTTTCTCAGACAGTTTGATAGCATGTCAAGGCCTTCTGAACCTCAGGGGTTCTCAGGAGCTCTTTGGCCTTGCTGGCTCCATCTCAGGCTCCCAAATACCTATTGACTACTTTTCCAGAAGTTTCCAGCTCTCATAGGTTTTCTCACAGCTTCAGCTCTCTTCGGTAAGTCACACATGCCATGTGCATTTGTACTCACAGATTTGTGAGCATTCATGTCTGCGATGCTTTTAATTTATCTTTCCAAAATGTTATGGTCATTTTGAAATGGTGGTCTGGCACGCAGTAACCTCCACGTTGCCAGGTGAAGGGATGCTCTCAGGAAGGTGTGTTGTCCATTTGGAGGAAAGTTGAGAGCTTCCAGTTGCTTGAACACAGGGATAGAAAACTTCATCTGTTTGCCCATCATCCATTCCTCCACCCATAAATGTTTGTTTATGTGCTCTTAAGGAGCCCCTTAGGAGAGGCAGACCCATATCAGAATTCAGCACCATCCTAGTATGAGACAGACAGGCAGGCAGGCACAGAGCCAAGAGCACAAGATGTGAGTGGCAGCAGGCTGAGCGATTAGGTGTTAACAGGTGGGCAGCTCATGGGTAGTCTTCACTCGGTGCAGTGCAGCAGAAAAACTCATGCTACCCTCCAGGGGTGAGTCTGAGAGCAATCCCTGTCCCTGGTTAAGTGGCTGGCTGTGAGAGACAGAAGTGGAGCTTCTTTGAAGCGCTGTAGTGGAACCGACCTCGTGTTGGGCCGGGGGCCCAGCCCTGGGGTGGGAGGTTGGCAGCTGCGTTCTTTCTTGCTGGTGCTGAGTCACTCCAGCTGCCTGGAAGCTCAGCTCTGTTTCCACCTCCACTTGAGAGCATGATTTTTTTCTGGTAACAGTTCAGTTGTTTAATTAAGTTGCTAATTCAGCTTGCTTGTGTATGTACCTCGCTCTGTTCCCTTTTCTCCCAGGTCAAGAATGGTTAAGAGCTGGGATGTTTGGATATCTGGGTGTTCTACTGAATTGGGGGTGAATGGGAGCATCCTGATTCACCACTCTGCTCCTTGTAGCAGCCATGACAGCCCTTGCCCCGGTCCGATGTCATTGAGAAGAAGCACCCGGAATTTCCGTTTAATCAGACTCAGCTGCTCGCAGTAATGGGAACCAGTTTCCCTTGTGGGGTCGCAAGCGGCTCATCAGTGCGACAGGGAGTTGAGTCTGTTCCTGAAGCTCCAGTGGAGGACCACGACAGCAGTCAGCTGCTGGCGTGGGGACATTTGTTGTGTGACACCGATCCCAACGAGCTTGTGCACCGTGACCATATGTCTCCAGAGACGTGGAACAGGACAGGGCGCTTTGCCTTTCTTCTCCATTGTCTCAAGATTAAAGCTTCCCCCAAAAGGTGACTTTTGTCCTGCAGTGGACGTTAGCAATGGCTGGAGACATTATTGGCTGTGACAGCTGGGGGTTGTTAGTGACACCCAGTGGGTGGAGGTCAAAGATGCAGCTGAATAGTCTCACCTTGCAAGATGCCAAGGTGCCCCCTCACGTGGTACAAGAAGGGTATGCAGTTCAGGTACTTGAACTGTCAAGGTGGGACCAGCGTCCCCATTGGCAGGTGTGTGTGGCCAGGGCATTTGGATGGCACCAGAATAACTTCCCAGATGGTCAGTCCAGGAGTGGGGGTGCACTCTCTGCCCTCCTCTCTCAAGAGTCTGCTGCCTGCCTGCAGGTTCGCAGTGGAAAAATACTTTTCTGTATTAGTCAGAGGCACTTGGAAAGAGGCCAGGAGGACCTGTTCTAATCTGGGAGAGTTGGCAAGGGTACCTGTGTCTCAGGCTGGTAAAGCTGCATTCTAGAAACCTTTCCTGAGCTGCTTAATGTCCCCACCATTGTTCCCAGGAACTTCATGGGACTCCTGGGTGACTTTATCCAGGCTCGGTGACCTGCAGCTGTCTCACAGAGATGTTCAGCTTCCTGACTGGAGATGTAATACAAAGCTGGATGGCAGAGTTGGGTGTTGGCCTCATTTGGTGACCCTGTCTCAGCTATTTCCCACATCCTAGTTGCTCAGCTCTCAAGCAGGGTAGTAAACCTTCCTGTCTGCCACGTAGGGTGTTTGTGGGGTTGATACAAACGAATCTGTGAATGATCCCAGTTAGCTGTAAAATGCCTGCATTAGTGATGCTCACCTGAGGTTGGGATATGTAAGCTGATTCACTATTTGGTCTTGTTTTTAGAAGAGCTTCTGTTTTAACAGGGTCTGTGGCAAGACAGAAATATGCTGTCTTCTGCACTGAGGGCTCCTCACCTGGACAGGCCCTTGCTACTCCTTGAAACACTATGCTCCCTGAAGTCTTTCACCCACATGCGGTGGGCTAGGGGCTTTATTGGACTATGGCGGCTCCCCCGTGGCCTCCTGGGTAACTCTACCTGTTGAACTGGACGCACTGTGGTTCTTTCCCAGTCTGCACTTGCATATGTCTTATTTGCTCAATGTCTGGGCTGTCGATTCCAGGAGAACTCGTTTTACCCGTGGCTCTACCCTGGTATAGGGGCTGCCACATAGTAGATGTTCAGTAGCTTAAGTTTTGTCTGGTCCCGCCAGGCCTCACAGTCCCATGGCCACTTATAAAATAATCATTCAGAACTTATATTAATGGCCAATTGTATGGCCTATGGCAGGCTTCTTGCTAGCTAGTTCTTATAACTAGACTCAGTCCATTTCTATTCATCTGTATGTCTGTGTTCTGTGACTTTACCTGCATGCTCATACATGCTGCTCCCTGGATGGCAGGATGGCATCTCCTCTGCCCTTTGCCTTTCTTCTTCCTGTCTCCCTCTTGGATTTCCTGCCTGGCTACAACCTGACTCACCATAGGCCAGTTAATTCTTTATTAACCAATCATAGCAGCACATATTCACAGCATACAGAAAGACATCCCACAGCACCCAGTGAATGAGTAAATGGTAAGAGACATAAAAGCGTGGCTTTGTTATCAGATGGACCTGGGTTTATGCGTGGCTCTACCCTGTTCCCCGCGTCTCCCCTCCGATACCCAGTGGATCACCACCGTGGTTGCCCTGGTATTTTTGTCCTCGTGGTACTGTGAGCCTTCCTTTGTTTTATTTCTTTATTTATGTGATAGGGTCACCTGACCTTGAACTTGTGATCCTCTTTCCTTCTCCTAAGTGCTCCCAGTTTTGGGGGTGCCGGGGAGTGAACCCACATCTTCACACATGCTAGGCAGGCCTTCTACCAACTGAGCTGTGGATTCTTTAACTAATTCTTCCTCCCATGAGACTAATAAGCTCCATGAGAGCAAGCGATGTGTTTATTTTCGCTTGCCATTGGCCCTTCAATTCTCAGCCCAGCACTTGTCATTTGGGAGGTTGTTAGCCAATACACGTGCACATAGAGAAGCCCAGCTGCTGCAGACATCTTCCCACACTGGAAGAATGGGGAGGGGAAGTTGCCAACCTGGCATGAGCATTCTGTGTAGTGACGTGGTAAAGCACAGGACTGGACCCCCATCCCCACCTGCTCAGTCACATCAGCTTTCTCTGCCCTTTTGGAAACCTCAGCCCTCCCCGGGACTAGCCATGTTTCTTCTCCATGAGCAGAGGTCCCTGCGAATGCCTCTGGATAGGAACAGGTTGATTCCACGTTACCCTGAGGTGTGTGGAGACATCAGTGCTTACAAATGCCAAGTGCTGGCTGCCGGCAATTTGTTAGAATTTCAAGGGAATGCTCTTCACGGGTTCTAAATGTTATTGTGGGGTTGGTCAGAATGTCTAGGGTTCTTTGCTTTCCGGAGGCTGGAAGCTTTCCCTGAACCATGCAGCATCCCAAAGTAGCCTTGTGGTCTCAGAGGGATATGGATTGAAAACGTGAAGCCAAGGCAGAGTTCTTTGACATTCCTTACTCTTCTGTGTCACCCAAGAAAGACCTGGAGTATCGGTGTTAGAGCCAGAGATGGAGGAAGCGTCTTCCTCACCCGGAAGGTGAGGAACTAAAAGCAAGCGGAGAAACAGCACTTGCAGCAGCCCTGGAACCCCAGATCAGTGGTGCTGCCCAGGACATCTCACCTCCTTCCTTGGCGTCCTCCCCAGTCCTAGCAATGTTCTTGAGAATTTTTCTTTTAGATTCATTCATTTTTATGTGCAGTGTGTTTTACCTACATGTATGTGTGTGTGTGTGTATGTATGTATGTGTGTATGTACCATGTGTGTGCCTGTGTTCAGTAAAAAGGTTGGATCCTCTCAAAGTAGAGTTATAGATGGCTATGAGCCACTGTATAGATGCTAGAAACCAAGCCTGGGTCCTCTGTAAAAGCAGTAAGTGTTCTTTGTTTGCTTTTGGTTTTTTGAAACAGGGTTTCTTTGTGTAGCCTTGGTTGTCCTGGAACTAGCTCTGTAGCCCAGGCTGGCCTCAAACACACAGAGATCCGTCTGCCCCTGCCTCCCAAGTGCTGGGATTAAAGGCATATGCTACCACAGTCTGGCTGCAGCAAGTGTTCTTTTTTTTTCTTTTATTATTTTATTTTATTTTACAATACTATTCAGTTCTACATAACAGCCACAGATTCCCTTGTTCTTATCACTGAGCCATCTCTCTACCCCCTCCCCTTAGTAATATTCTTTTAATTGAGAAACTTTTCTTATTTCTCTAAAGACAGGAAGCATATGTGGACAGGACCACCTCTTAGCTACTCTCTTAAGGAATCACAGACCAAGAAATTCTTGATTGCATTTGATGTTTGAGCATCAGTGAAATTCAAGCCCACATTGCTTCACACTGAACGGAGTTTATAAATATACCCAATGCTGATTGTTCTGTTTTGGGGCCAAGATCCCTTCTAGAATGGGGATCTTATACATTATTCCTTCTTTGGGGCCATGCATTGTGAGACCTCAGTGGACCTCAGGGAGGTTCTGACCTTATGGGTCTATTTAAAGCAGGTGTTTTGGAATTTGTGATGCTTGGCTTGAGCTTTAGAACTTTGAAAACCCCACAGTTGAGAGTCAGATGGAACCCGGAGGACAGCTTTGAAGTGGGTCATGTGCTTAACTAAAGCCATTAGCATTTACCCTGAAACTAGCATGCCCACCAGGGATGAGAATGCGGATTACTTGGCCTCACCTCCCTCCTCAGTTTGGAAATGGGGAGGCCGAGGAACCGGGAAGGGGAGGCACAGGGAATGGGCGAAGGAGTAGGACCAGAACTCAAGCCTCTTGACTCTCAGTCAAGTTCTCCTTTGACCCTGTCGCTCTCTCCGGAGATGGTGAGATGTGGATGATGTAAAGCCAAGAGCCTGGCCGGGCTTGGTCCCTTCCGTACAGGAACCTGCACTTCCAGAACACCCTGCTTCCCGCCGAAGAGCATGCCCTCCCGCAAGTGTATCTGTGTGTGGAGCAGAACCTGGGGCAGGGTGTAGGAGGCCACGCCGGGGTTCCCAGAGGCAGCCTTGTTCCCTTCCTGATACTACAGCAGCAACTCCATGGGCTGCTGTCTGTCTAAATCACTGTGAAGTGTGTTCACAGACGTTTTCCCATAGCGAGTTGGCAAGCTGAGTGTTCTGATCCTAACTTCACGGGTGAGTCTCCAGTGGATTGCCTTGCTCTGGTCCATGTGGATGGACAGAGCTTACGCTTGAACTCATTCTTTTTGTCCACATATATCTCAGAATGCTCTAACCCCGTAACTGAGCTGCTTTTACTCTTCAAAGCAGAGCCATATTTTCTAGCTTTGGCCAATGGTCCTCCATCGTCCCAAGCACCCAGGAAGGACATTTAGTTCTCCTGGATCTCTGGCATTTGGCTATAGGATGCGACTGTAGGGACACTGTACTCTGCTCTGGAATGGAGGGGGCACTGAAGTCCAGAGTTACCTTCAGGAAGCTTGTGGTTGGATGACCAAATTAAATATTTAGTAGACGAATAAAGAGAGTGTGGCGGGAGGCCAGAGGAGTGGCCGAGACCCCAGGGGCTCTAGGGTTTCAGGAGAGATGGTGTCCAGCGGGAAGGGCAAGCAGTTGTGGTTGGGCTTTGGGAAGGTCACATTTTAATAGTTGGAGTGTGTACAAGTCGGTTTTCTTGATTTTTCCTTTCCTCTGGTAAGACTCGGAAGCCCTCAGCTCCTCTTTTACCATGTGCCAGTAGGAGCTCTCAGATATTATGACCTTTTGGGAAAATTCTTTTACTCTCCTTTATTGTGTGTGTTGGGGACCCCAGGGAGTGCATGTCACAGCATCAGTGTCAAGGCCAGAGGACAGCTTGTAGGACTCAGTTCTCCCCTCCCACCATGTGGGACCTGGGGATTGACTCAGGTTGAGGTGGTTGGAGATGCCTGTACCTGCTGAGCCACCTTGCTGGTCCTGTTAGGTTTATGGCTGCCCCAGGTCCAAAATTCTATTCCGTGAGAAATGAAACTGGCCTACGGAAATGATCAGCAGAGAGAGAGATGTTCAGACAGTGACTATCATGCCATTTACAGCAGCCTGATTTCCAATGATGAAACAAATGAAATGATTGGTTAAAAGACCTACGGCATAGCCGTATGCTGGGACATCGTACTGTCATTTAGAGAAGTTTTAGAAGGAGGTTTCCTGTCAGAGGAATAGCCTCATACTGTAGTTCCTAATTTTAACTCATGTTTTAAAGAGACTAGGAAGAAATATACCAGTTTATTATCTCTCATGGGCTGGAATAAAGTGCATTTTGTTTTCTGTGTGAGCAAGACTCTTAAATCTCTCTGGCTCCCTTTCTTCCATGTGGCTGGTGAGAGGTTGCAGACATTGTGACTTTTTAAAAAAGTTTGAATTATACTTTATTATATATGTCAATGGACAGATTGTGCAATCTGATTATATCCTCATAAACACAATTTGAAAGTTAAAATGAAATGGCTCACCCTTCAGTCTGTGGGACTATCCCCTTACAGTGCAGTATGGCTGTCCTTGACAAGTCTCTCCCCTGGACCTCAGTTGAGAGGTCACGTGGACAAGAGGCAAACAGCTGTATCAGGAGGCGGGAAAGGGGCCTCTATTTTTGGCTCAGACATGCGTCAGCTTGATCTGCTTGGGCTCTTCTGGACATCCGTGAACCTTTGTTTCCTCATCTGCAGAGGGGAGTTGAAAGTCATAAAAGGTCTCAGTGCTCCAAAGTACATTTGTTCCTAAAGACGGAATTTCTTCACTCCCGAGGAGCCAGCTGAGGCCTTGAGCTGGTTCCTGGACTTGATCTTGCTTGGGGTTGGGCACCTTTGGCTGAAGGCCAGAGCAGGGTGGGATAGTGGGAGCCTAGCTTGCCAAGTGAGGAGGATGTAAAGACTGCGTCTAGCCACTAGAGGGAAGCATTGTTTGATTACATTCCCTGGAGGAGCCTTGGTCTGTGTGTGTGATTCAGAGTCTAGCATTTGAAAGGAAAAGTACTTTGGAAAGCACTCTACAAAATGTAAATACATTGTAGATGTGAGATGAGAGGGGTAAGGGTAGCCAAGTGGTCTATGTAAAGACACACATTGCTTTTTTAGCCTGCATTATAAAGCACAGAAGATGGCCGCAGACAGAGCCAAGGGTTTGAGAAGTAGGCCCTATAAAGAGCAGGGGCATCCTGTGAACCCAAGCGATCTAGCAGCGTACCATTCCAGAGCTGCTCTGGCTAGGCGCAGTGAGGACTGGAGTCAGAGAAGAGTAGATGTGGTCCTGACCAGAGCAGCTCATGTCCGGAGTGGACCAGAGCAGCTCATGTCTGGAGTGTGTGGTGGAGGGCAGGGACTATGCACACATACAGGGCTGCTCCTATCTTTCCTCTCCCAGCTGATGTCTACCTAGCCTAGGACCTAGCTTGTGGTGGGGCCCTGGGACTGTCCCAGGAAGCCCCTGTGATGTTCTTGCCATCTTCCTTCTAAGGTCCCCTGATGACAGGTAGTGCCCAGCTTACTTATGGTGTTATTTTTCTGGATCTGCAAGCAGTCCTGACAGTTTTGTTTCCTACCTTCCCCAGCACTGGGCTAACTTTGGTTCTGATTTGGAAATGCCCACTCACCCTAAACATTGTGGTGAAGCGGAATTGTGTGCTGTCCTGGGAGCCAGGCAGCTGGGCAACCTTGAGCAGGCCACTTCCTCTCTCCTCAGAGAGACCACTCTCCAGCTGCAGCTGTATCATCTCTGCTAGAGGTGAAAACCTGGCATTGGTTTTTGTTCTGGTGTTTGCCAAGGGATACCCATCGATCTGTGGTCTGGAACAGTGCAGGGCGTGTCCACCTGGAGCTGAAGCAAGAGCCACCTTTGGAGTAGGGAAGGTCATCCAAGGGGCTTGTTCCAGGGCTTGGCTAAAGCCGAGGGCAGCAGGCCCTTCAGGCCACCAGATGGCAGCAGAGGGCAGGCCTTGGAGGCAAGGTAGGTGGGGGACGGCATTCGGAGTCAGCATTAGCAAGGTCAGAGCTGAGGCCACCTCAAGTCCTTGCTGATCTTTGCTTATGAAAGGAACTGAGGTTGGGGTGACCTCCTTAACTTGCTGCTCTCTAGGAGAACCAGAGTTTGGATCTGAGCCCGAAACGGTGGGGACGGTGTAGATGGAGACTTCTTTGGCTCTTGATCCTCACTCTTCTGCACACAGCAAGACTCTCCTCCATTCTGACCAGTCCTTCTCTCGTTACATCTCCTTCCATCAGGCTGTGTTGTGGATGAACTTTGGGGCTGTCCTGCAGCACCCAGTACCCCAGAAACAGCTCGTTGTAACCTTGCTGGAGCCAGGGCTACAGAGAGTAACACCCGAGAGGGTGAGGCTGGGGGAGGGGACCAGTGTTTGCCAGGCGCCCTTCATACACTGCCCAGTTCTGCTTTGCCGCTTGCAGATTTCTTTTGGTCTCCTGAGTGAGGATCCCTGCCCCCGCGCTCCAGATGCCGTCTAGGGCTTAGTGGGATTGAGCGGCCTTTCTACAGTAGCATCGTCATTACTTAAGAAACGAAGCTGTTTGATCTCACTTCATGGCTTGTTATCTCCCCTCAATGCGATCTCCCTGGGTGTGTAGCCAATGGTCGTCTTCATGTAGGTGACTGGATGGCTTAGAAATAACAACTTATTTCCCACAGTCCCGAGTCTTAACAGTCTTGCCAAAGGGCTGGCAGAGTCCTCTCTGAGTCTGCTTTCCTGGTTCGTAGGCAGCCATTTCTTTCCCCTGACGTGGCCAAGGAAAGCGCACCGATTCTGGTCATGCCCCAGGCACCCTGCACCGGCTCCGCTTCCTTACACCGTCACGTTAGGGGTCAGGATTTCAACCTGGTTCTGGAGGGTGCCAGCATTCAGCCTCTCACGGTTTCCTAGATGGAAGCCGAAGCTGGCGGAAGAAGGAAAGTTGTGGCAAGGCCATCAGCCCTGGGAAGGGCTCGGAGGTCACTGGCCGAGGGTTTGGGAGCCATTCAAGGAACGCTCCTCTTTCCTGGTGAGGATTGATTTGTTCCAGGAGCTCTCGGAGTGAGCATTAAGTGGCCAGGCTGTAATTTTGTCGTCTTTTTTAGGTTCTTGACACATGACACCATGCTTTGCCCTTTCTTGGAGACCTTGCCTGTCCCTCTGGAGCTCTCTGTAATCAGTGACAGCCAGTTCCTTAAAGTGTCCTCAGTGTGTGCCAAGAGGACAGTGGCCCAGTTTGAAGAATCTTGGAGGAATCGGCTCTTTTTCAATCTGGGAATGACTTTATCTGAGGAAGCTCTGAGGAGCAAGCTCCAAGTTCCAGCCTGCAGTTGCTGGCACTCTGGGCAAGTCGTTTTAATCTCTCTGGGCCTGCATTTCTCCGCCTGTAAAATGAAAGCAGCCACGATCACTAACTTCTTTGCCTCCCAGGGGTGTGCTGTTCATTTATTCATAGTCTCTTCCTGCATCCCCTCACACAAATACTTATATTGACTTAGGCTTGGAGGGCATTCCAGGCAGGGAGAAGATGGACGATTGGTGGGTGTGGGTCAGGCAAGGTGAGAAGTCACTAGACAGATCTGGTGTGGTGGAGTGTGTCCTCATGCCATGAGGAGACGGTAGGGGTTCCTGTGAGGAACTGGGTGATGATAATCAGGAATCGCACAAGGAAGGGCCCTGACTCGGAAGCATCTAGTAAGGACTTGAAAATGAGCATCTCTGGGGCTTCTCCCAGCAGCTCCCTGAAGAGGTAGAGGTGTGTGAGGAAGAGATCCCTCCTTTATCAAGAAGGTCAGTCATTTGGTAGGATTTTCATACAACCTCTCTGTAATTCATATGGAAGTGTTGTCAAGAAAGGCCTGTCCCATTTGAGAGGAATTAGGGGGAGGATCAGAGAAAGGGGTCACCTGTCCTGGTTACTAGACCTCAGTTTGCTCAGTGTCAGCGTTGAGGGTCATCACCATCTTTCGCCTGTGAGGGTCGGACAAGATGCTGCATGCGAGGGCCGTGTGCTCCCCAGGGCCAGGTCCCCAGCCATACTTCCATGAGTCCACTGGGGCCTCCCCGCCTGGCTGATGGAAGGCTCTGACCTTTGGCTTCTTCTCTGCACATCCTCCTTTCCCATCTGCCACTGCTCAAGGTGGAAGCTTGTTTATTTATTTAGCTTATTTATTTATTTGCCATTTTAGTGAAAATATTATAGAATTTTTATGGTCCAAGGAGCCATCTCTCTCTCTCTCTCTCTCTCTCTCTCTCTCTCTCTCTCTCTCTCTCTCTCTCTCTCTTAATTTGGAGAAAAACAACAACAGAGGCCTAGGGAAAAGATGGCTTGTCCCAATGTTCCCACAGCTAAGGGACAGCAGAGCCAGGATTAGAACCCAGTGGCCCTTGTCCAACACCTCTCTACTCTTCACATTGCCCCTTCACAGGGAGGCTTTGTCTCCTTTCTGGAGGAAGAATCTAGTTTAATAAACTTCATTATCCCAGCCCTTATGTAACCATGCTGTTTCCGGGTCCTGGCAGATGGCCTGTAGTAACAGCACCTCACTGATTTGGTTGGAGCTGAGCCTGTGGCAGGAAAACTCCGGAATAGCAGGTACCTCTCTCAGGCCACAGGCACGGAGAAGCCATCATCCTCTCTGAGGAAGCCACCGCAGCTCCGCTGCTAATGGCTTCTGCTGGGACCAACGGTGGCCACCAGGTGAGACGGTCCAAAAACGGTGCCCGGATTTTACACAAGTTGTACCAGTGATTTGGAGGTTCTTGGCAGGTTGGCTGCCGGTAAAGGAGGTTTATTCTGGGGCCTGAGGGACAGATGGAACCAGAGAGCAGAGCAGATCAAGAGGGAGGTCAGGCTGCCCCACCAGGGACCTTCAGACAAGCCCTACGAGTGTAGTGCTGTGCTGGGCACACTGCCCACCGGCCTCCACGGTGGGCCTCTCTCCCAGCCTCTCTCTCCCAAGCCCCTTCTTTGAAGCTTCCAGTGGGTCCTTACACACAGTGGGTTCTCAGTGGCCCCCTGTGGTGATGCTTATTGCTGCCCCTGCTGTGGCAAGTCCCCCAGGCCGCTGACAGTGGCAGACCGCCCGCCTTGCTGCTCAGCTCCGTTGGGCCTGTCCTCCATCTTTGATGCTCCTCTCTCTTAGAGAACCCAGGACAGTTGTCCGAGGTTGAGGTTAGAATAACTTAAAGAGGCGCCATATGAAGTCGTGTCCACAGAAGTTCTCACTGCTTAATCACCAATTGGCATCCCAAGATGGGCTCCTCCCTCTCTCTGTTCTTACCTTGGGGAGTTTTTGCACACTCAAACAATGGGCACCACCGTTGTCTTCCCAATGGGTGGATCCTAATTAGGTCTCTCATTTATAGAAAGCCGGTCCTGGGGGAAGCTGGGGGTATAGGTAACGTACCAAGGGGGACCTCTTGAGTTTTCACAAGTGCGATGCTGATCCTCACACAGTGGGTGTGTGCTCTGCAGCCTTCGCCGACTCTAACCCACTCCCCCCTTGTACAGAATGAGGCCTCAGGCTGGGCTGTGTGGAGAGCTGTGTGGTTTTTGCTGGAGGACCACCAGCTCTTTTCTGCACGCCCCGCTGCAGCTTCCCAGCTCTAACCTTCAGCTGTGGCACTGTGACTCCCTGTCATTAGTGGAGATAATGGCGTCCCTGGCAGCTGGGCACCGTTCTTGGCCATTTTTCTTTCTTCTCTCTCACTTTTTTTTTTTTTTTTAAACTTCAGAGATGAAAACTGCTGATAGGGTATTTCCAATGGACAAAGACTGAGGGTGATGCCCAGGGCTGGGGGCATGCCTAGGTATGGAGAGGATAGCTTGGAAAGGATTGAGGGGGAGAGTATGCGTCTTTCCATTGTGCAGTCCCCGGGCCTCCCAAGTAGCCATTCTTAGGACACGGGCTTTGAGTGGGGACACATGGATCTCACCTCCCTGCTCTTCCCTGCGGAGAAGACCAGGCGTCTCCCTGGGAATGGACTGAGGTAGGTATGAGAGCGTGGAGAGACTGACTGGTAGTTTTCTCTGAAGCTCTGGACAGCATGTGCTGGGACTCAGGGCAGCCTGGGTTCTCCTCTTAGATTTGCCCTGTTTGACCTTGGGAAAACTGATGTCCTTCCTTCCTGGGCCGATTGGGTAGGGAGTGCTCTGAGGTCCCTTCTTGCGTGATGGTGTGTGAGGCTGGGCTAACAGTGAAGAACTTTGAGCCTTGCCCCCCATGAGCCCTGGAGAATTCCAAACCAATAGCTCTTTTTCAGATGAGCGGGGCTCTGTCCTTGGATGGACTCCCTCCCATGGGCTCCATACCTGTTCTCCGAAGCCCTCTTGCAGTCTACTTTCCTGGTTAGTGGGGAGGCCGCTGGGAAGCAGCAGCAGACTGGAGCCCTGGCCCTGGCTCCACCAGTACATCCCGTGCCCTTGGAGGCTCCTTCACTTCCTTAGCCTCAGCCTCTGAGCCTCGCCTCCTCCTGCCTTCAGCGCTCTGGTCCCCCCCCCCCTGCCCCCCCCCCCGCCCCAGCCTCCTCCTGGCTTTGCTCGGGGTATGATTCTTAGCTGCAGAAGCCCTGAGGGTATAGTTTCCTTTCATGCTGGGAGGGAGAGAAGCAAGATTATTTTTTTTTTTAATTACACAGCTAAGATTAGGCAGCAATCTACATTTTAAAGTGTTATTAATAAGAATCTAAAAGTGTTGGAAGAAGCTGTGGTGTTTGAATATGGAATGAGTTGGGAAACATCTGCAGAGGCACTGGCCTCAATCAGGGCATTTTCTTCTGGTGCTAAGTGGCTTCTAGGTGTGGCCAGCAGATTCATGTGCTCTGTTGTACCGCTACCCTTGACCCCCAAGGATCAGGAAGCCCAAGGACCTAGTGAAGACTTCACAGAGCTTGATGACCTGACTTCTGTTTATTGGCTGCCTTTTATCATGGGCCCGAGAGGTAACTTACTGCTGTATGGGTTGGCTGAGGCTTCCAAGTTTAGGTCTCTTCCTTAAAGAAAGGTGGCGTTTGAACACTACAGAATGTTCGATCACGTGATATGCTACCAACAGTCACAATTTTTATGTCATCTAGACAAGCAATTTTTAAAGAAGAGAGAAGGAAGAGGAGGAAGAAGAGGAACAGGATGGAGGAAGAGGGAGGAGGTCAGAGGTCAGAAAACAATGTGGTTTGCTGTAGGAGGAGCCCAAGCAGGCAGCCGGAAGTTGGTGCCTGTCCTGGGGCTCCTCAAGCTGCCTGCTCTCTGTTCCCACCTTATTTCTGACTAGTTCATAAAATTATTCCCTATGTGCATGTTTTGTGGGTTTAACTGTGGCTCTTCCATTGGAATAGGAGCTCCGTGAGGGGAGTGAGTTTCGTCTGTTCAGTGCAGCACTTGGTATGGAGGAAGTGTTTATTCCGTATCATCATTCAGGGGATACAGTCCATCGTGGTGGGGAATGGCATGGTGGCTGAAGTGCCTGGGTCTGTACTATGGGATGCTTTCGGCACCATTACATCTCTGTGGACCAGGAAGCAGAGAGCTCAGGCCAAGAGTCAGGCAGTGCTTTGCCCCCTGAGGCCGGCAGCTCAATAACCCATTTCCTTCGGCTCAGTCAAATCTCTAAAGCATCACAACCTTCCGAGACACCGAAGATCAAGTGTTCAAACACACGAGTCTTTGGGGACATTGCACATTCCAGCCCGACCAGAAGGCAAGCCACTAAATGAGTTAGGATTGGGGGTTCCTCAGAGGCCTCCCACCAGCCTGAAGCTTTGTTCTTTCCTGGTTTTGTTTGGGACCCTGCATGTGGCATTTGGGCCTGCAACCCAGTCTGGTCCATCCTGACTTCTGATTCGGTGGCTGCTGAAGCCAGTGGTGAAAACGGAGTAGCTTTCTGTGATGCCTGTGTGCTGTGGGACTCCGCTCTTTGCCATATGGGCTAAGAATGAAGATCACACCCTAGCCTGGCTCCCTTTGCGCCTCTAGCCAAGGTGTGTGTCTTTGGGACTCTGAACGACCTGAGAAGGGGCAAGGTACCTAGTGAAAAGTGAAGTGGGGTCAGATGGGCCTGTGTGTCCTCCGTAGGACAGCAACTAAGGACGCTGCCTTGGCTGCCAGGTGACTGGGTCCCATCCTCACATGGCCAGGACAGCTGCTGGCTCTGAGTCTAAGACCAAACCTCTCTCTGGGTATTTATGTTTTCATCTCAGCTTTGAGGGTCAGCCTGCTCGTTGGGTGCTTCTGTGGGTTAACTATGACAATCTGTATAATGATGGTATGCAGTAAATGCCTTCAAAATATTTCATATTCCTGATGCGTCCCCATTTGCTAGCTGTGTGATTTGATCGGGTCATGTAACCCGTGTGACCTGTTTGTGAGGTGGGAGTGGCAGCTATCACCAAAGCAGATCCAGACTTTCATCTCACGTAGCCCAGGCTGGCCTCAAACCACGGTGTAACCTAGAACGGTTGAGTTTCTGCTCCTCTTGCCTCGCCTCCCTTGTGCTGGGATTACAGATACGCCCCGCTTTTATGTGATGTCGGGATCAAACTGAGGGCCTCATGCATGCTGGGCAAGCACTCTACCAACAGCTCCCAGCCCCCCCCCCCCAGCCCGAGTCCGTTCCTGATAAGTGAATTCTCCCCACGATGTCATCTTCTCATGTCGTCTCTGCAGGGTTGCCTTTCCTTTGCAGTTGAGAAAACCATGAACAAAAGTTGTATTCTTGTATTAACCTCTCTTATGTCAGATTGTTCATAATGTGACTTTGGAAATTTTACTGAAATTAGGGTTTATCATTGTCTCAATTTTTATTTGATTTGTCAACTATATAGGTGGCCTTTAAAATTAGAGTGAGTGTCTCATTTTATGACGCTGGTCAGACTGAAGAGTCTCAGGGTGTCAATAAAATGAAATAGGACATCACTCATTTGACCCTGAAGAATTTTAGCCATCACTATTGAAGTTTTATATTTGCTTATGTCTGAGAAGTTATCTGTTTGAGCCCTCTCATTTCATGGGTGGAAAGTAGGGCTTTAGAGAGAAGGGACCTTTTCCAGGGCTTCGGATTCTGGTCTCATGAGTCATTGCCCAAAGCCCCCTCCCCTCCCCTCCCTTTCCCTTCCCTCCCCTCTGTTGCTCTCCCCTCCTCTCCTCTCCCCTCTATTGCCCTCCCTCCCCCCTCCCCTCTATTGCCCTCCCCTCCCCTCCCCTCTGATCTCATTTCTCCTTCCCTTTTCTCTCCAGCTCACCTTGCTTCCCATCTCTTCTGTTTTCCCAGCTTTAGTTGATCTGTATCAGAGGCTTCTGGTGTGCCACTCGCTATGTTGAATCTGAAAGAGAGAGAGACAGAGACACACAGAGAGAGAGAGATAGACAGACAGAGAGAGAAGCATGTGAGCAATCCAAAGTCCTATGATGGAGCCTTCAGTGTTCTTCATGATCATTAGTGGCTTTGTCTCTAAGTCTTGCTTAAGGGGTGGGGTTGGCTAAGAAGACAGGGTGAACTACTAGCAACTGTGGGTATGACCATGGGCGTCCTTGATTGGCTGTGTTACTCATTTAGGGAGGGTAATGGTGACACTGGCTCCTATTGCCATATTACAGCTGCTGTAGTCACTTCTGTTGCTATGAAGAACACCATGACCTTGGCAACTATTCTAAGAGAAAGAGTTTAATTGGGGGCTGGCTTACAGTTTCAGAGTCTTAGTTCATTCTCATCATGGCTGGGAGCATGGTGGCAGGCAGGCAGGCAGGCAGGCAGGCGCTGGAGCAGTAACTGAGAACTGCATCCCTGACTAGCAGCTAGAGAGAGAGAGACTCTGGGCTTGGCAGGGCCTTTTGAAACCTCACAGCACTCCCACCCCGCCACAGTGACACACTCCCTCCATCAAGGCCACACCTCCTTCAAAAATGTCCCACTCCCGGGTGACTAAGCTTTCAAATATATGAGCCTGTGGGGGCTATTCCTGCTCAAAGCACCACAACCACCATGGGCCTGCCTAATTCATACAAAAGTGCCATTGAAGTAGCCCTTCAAGGGGCTGCTGTTATGATAATTCCGTAGATGATTCTTAGGGATAGCATGCAAAGCTCAGTGGAGGTGAAGGAGCCATGCAGAGTGCAGAGATGGTTAGGTTCCCTTAGGAAGCAGGTATTTCTTGAGTACTGACTCTGTGCTGATCTCTATTAGCATAGAGCTGGCTTTCTAGAGGAGACAGGCATTAATCCAACAACTCTTCTAATGCATGCACATTTCTTTGTTAAGATAAATGCTCTCCAAGTGCCTAGCTGGGCTCTCCAGGTTGTTGTACAGACACATCTGGTTTGGGTTAAGGGGTGAAGGTGAGTAGGACTTTGATGTAACCTAGGTAAAGGCCAAGCTCAGTTAAGACAGAAGAGCAGAGGATGAGTTTAACTCCCTTACCTTCCTCCCAAGGGCTCAGAACACACAAGTCATCAGAAAACGGCAATTATAACCAGAGTAAATTCCCAGGCTGGCAGTGACTTTCCTAGGTGCACATTCCAGAAGACCTCATAGCTTCCTGGGGTCATAGGACTGGGAGGGTTGAAGAGAGAGCTTGCTCTATCCGATCCTTGGATTTTCCTTTGGCTAATGTCAAGTTGTTGTCATTAATGGTGGTCTGTTTCCTTTGGGGACAGAGTATTAAGAAAATGTGGATGTTCCTCTCACCCATCTTTCTGTCACTTAAAGATCCCCTTCCCTGGAAGGAGTCCTTCTTCGTGTTGCTATGTCCCTGGCAGCAGCATAGCACCCGCTGTGACCATGGGGCAGAGAGTGGGGGTGGGCGGGGTGGGGTGGTGATGACAGAGCTTTACCACCCGCTCCTGACTGCAGAGGGCTCCCCATCCCTCAGCGTTTTTGTTTGTTTTGAGACCGGGTCTCAATGGGTAGCCCTGGCTGGTCTAGAACCCACTATGTAGACTGGCCTGGCCTCAGACTCACAGATCTGCCCACCTCTGCCGTCCTAGTGCTGGGATTCAAAGGCATGCACCTCCACACCTTACCGCCACCCTCCAGCTTTGTGCCTGGTTATCTTTCTCCCTCTTAAGAGTATGTGATGTTTGATGAAATGTTTGCAAAAGGTCTCAGGACAGTTAAATAACTTGATAATGAAGTCGTTTTTCTGACCTTTATAGGTACGAACCTTGTTCTTGCATCTCTGCACCTTCTCCTACTTTTAATGGCCCCACTACCTCCCACCAGTCCTGAAATGCTGACATTTCAGTGTGCTGGTTATCTCCTCGTCTTTCCTTCCCTCTTTCACTTCTAGTGTGGAGTCAAGCCATGACAGTTCTTCTCTTTCTCCTCCTCTCCCCGTGGTTTCAACCCTTAGGCCCTGGTGTATCCTAGGCTCTGTTTCTAGGCTGGTTTCCTTTTTTTACTTAATACCCCGAGGTTTGGGCAGCGTGTCCCTATCAGTACATCTCTGCCTCCCTTCTCAACTGGGTGGAGGACCAAACACTGTGCACTGAGCATGTAGACACGATGCCCTTAGAACAGTGCCCAGCGTGCCATAGGTGCCACGGAAGTGCTAGATGCCAGCTGTCATCTTGACACGGACGGTCCTTTGCCGAAGGATTGCCATCCAGACAGCCTTTCAGGAGTCCCCATACCTGCTTTAGGTCCGAGGTCTGCCCAGGTCTAGGTGCAGTGGTTTCTACAGTAAGTGTGAGGGACCAGGGTGTGATGTGAATCTTGCCACTTCTTTTCGAGTTTTCTTGTGTTCTTTTAAATGTTCTGCTTTTTGAGTCAATTTTATTCTCTTTATGTACATGCACGCACCTACACAGGGTCTACACTGTAGCTCAGGTGAGCCTGTGACTCCCTGTGCAGCCCTCCCAAACTTGCCTCCCTTAGACCCATCCCCCTGGCTGCAGATACAGGGGTCAGCCACCATGCTGGGCTTATCTTGTATATTTTTAAATATAGCCACAATTTATAAATGGTGAGACACAAGTGTACATTTTTAATAAAATAACGGAAAGTACGTATGTTGGCTGAAAAACCTTATCACTGATAAAGGGTGGCGAGACTGAGTTTAGAGACTACTTATTCTTTCCCTGTGTCCAGGTGGGCCTGGCAGTCTTATAGCCCAGACTGTCCTGGGCTCCCACTCCTGCCCAGCACGGGGCCTGTGGATTTCTCTGCATCGCATTGCTTATCTCTTTCTTGTTCCTCCAGACCCTCCTCATTCTCTAGCTTCCTTTCTTACCCAGAAGTTCACCTTAAATGGCATTTATCCCATCACCAGAGACAGTTCCAAGCCCCAGCTTGAATGGGCTCCTCCCAGGATGTTCTCTGCAGGACTTAGGCTCACTCGGCCTCTGCTGTTTTCTGCTGTGCTTGTCTGGCGTCCGTGTTGAGTCTTCTGTGACCACGCCTTTAAATCAGCTCTCGCCCGCTGACTTCGTTTTGAGCTGTTTTGGCATTTCTCTCTCAGGTATCATTTATCTGTAGACACATACCTACACTTTTTAGATGACATTAATATACCTATTTTTTAATCACTGTAATACATAATTCTTTACTCCAAGGGAAATGTTCATTTGTTAACTCCGTGATCCGATCTCCTTGTATTTGACAGTGAGCTTCAGCTTGGGGCACATGTCTGTCTGCTGCACACTGATGAGATTTGTGTGTGTGTGTGTGTGTGTGTGTGTGTGTGTGTGTGTGTGTGTGTGTAGATTACTTTCTTTTATTCTAGGTAACATAAGGTCACAGTTTAAGTGTTAAATGCAGCTAGAGTCCTGAGTTTTGTATGGCCTTCTGGGAGGGCCTGCTGGTGGGAGGATCTGTGAAGCACACAGAGCAGGGCACTGCCTCCTTGCACGTGGACATCATTGTTATAGATACCGTCAGACTCAGGGTCAGAAGGTAGACATCCTTTAAAAAAAGATTTTATTGTATACGTGTGCATGCTCATGTGTATGTGTGAGTGCTATGTAGTGCAGGTGCCTCTAGAGGTCAGAAGAGAGCATTAGATCATTTGGAGCTGGATGCATGTACAGGTGGTTGTGAAGTCACCTGATGTGGGTGCTAGGAACCAAGTGCTCTTAACTAAGACACCGGGCCATCTCTGCCTGCCCCATTGGTTTAAGCCTTGATCCTATCACCTGCTGTTTGGATTCAATTAATTTCTTTGACTTCTCAGGTCATTTAATTACCTTGGTAGTCTAAGTCAGAGTCATGAGGCGTCATTGGGCTAGTGTTTTAGGACAGTGCTTTCTCCTTAGAAGGCTGCCCCTACGTCTCTTTCACAGAGGAGCCCACTCCTTCCCTTGGGAACCCTTTGATGCAGTGTTTTTAGTAAAAACAGACTCAGAGGAGGGTGTACTAAGCTTAGGTTTGAGGCTGTTGGGTTGGCCTGCTTTCTGCCTTGTCTCTTCTAGAATGTCTGTGGCTTCCCCAGAGAGTATAAAGATTAATTAGTTAATGTTTGTAAAGTGCTTTAAGGTGGAAAGTGCTATGTAAGTGCAATGGTTGAATTGCCATTGGAGATGTAATAATGATGGCACCATGGTCTGGCAGTCTTGCCTGTTTCAGACATCAATAATCAATAGCAGAAAGTTCTAAGATGTTTTACTTGATTTGAAAGGAAGGATTCAGTGTGCCGTTATGATAGCACAGTTCTCTCTGTGGTCCTGCAGATAGCCGTTTGCTGCTGCTTCTCAGCTGAGGAATGCTGGGGTCCTTTAGGAAGCAATAGCTGGGCTTGGGGCAGGGGGATGGCTCCATCAGTAAGGTGCTTGCTATGAGAGCATGAGGACCTGAGTCTGATCCCCATGCAAAAAAGCCAAGCACGGTGGCGTGTGCCTGTAATTCCAGTGCTGGAGAGCCAGAGATAGGAGGACACTTGGGACTTGCTGGCTAGCCAGTCTAGCCAAACTGGCAAGCCCCGGGTTTAGTGGGAGACTCTGACTCAAAAAAATAAGGTAGAGAGCAACTGAGGAAGATACTGGATGTGCCTACACACACACACACACACACACACACACACACACACACACACACACACACACACACACACACAGTGGTCATCTTCAGGACTTTCCTGCTAAGGCAGTCTGATTATAAATTCTGACCAGCTTAGATAGAGGGGCAGCTGGCCAACTGGGCACAGACTATTTCCAGTCTAATGCACGTAAGTGAGGGAGGAGGATTTCATGATTCTTCAGTGACTGGAACCATAACGGATGCAGCCTGGACCACTTGAAGAGGTGCGGCATCTGTGTGCCCCTGACCGGGCCACCTCTCTGAGCTTACTTTTCTTAACTGTTAGATGGCAGCATGGCAGTTGGGGACACAAAGGTGCTCGTGAGTTTCATCTTTTCTGGGAAAGTTGCTGGTTCAGGAAAGGGTTCTTAGGACCAACAGTGTATGTCTAGGCTGAGTGGAGCTGTAAGTGCCAGGTTACAAAGGGCAGCTGGAGTGGTAATTCACTGGGTTAGGAAACTGTAGGTAGCTGCAGCAAAAGGAATATCACCTGGATACACAGGGACCAGTGCTCCCAGTGCCCCATTCCCAAATGCATAGTGCTCCCAGTGCCCTGTGGGCTGTGCAGGCTTGGTTCCTGCCTTAGTCAGTGTTCTGTTGTTGTGAAGAGACACCATGACCATGGCAACTCTTATAAAGGAAAGCGTTTAAATGGGGTGCCTACAGTTCAGGGGTTTAGTAGACTCATTGTCATCATGGTGGGAAACATGCACACAAGCAGATATGGTGCTGGAGAAGTTGCTGATAGTTCTACATTTGGATCAGCAAGGAGCAGGAAGAGAGAGACACTGGGCCTGGCTTAAGCATCTGAAACCTCAAAGCCTGCCTCCACTGACACACTTCTTCCAACAAGGCCACACCTACTCCAACAAGGCCACAACTCCTAATAGTGCCATTCCCTGGTGACCAAGCATTCAAATACAGGAACCTATGAGGGCCATTCCTATTCGAACCAGCACAGTCCCTATCCTAGGAAGCCTGGAAGTCGTATTTCTGTGTCTGTGCCTCAGTGTCTGCCAGCAGGCTGAACCTAAGAACGTACCCCTGCAGAGCCCCATATGTCTCCGCTCTCCTGACATTTCTGCCATCATCTCGGGCTGTTTCTTAGCTGACACTGGAAGCCATATGTTTCGTGTGGGGCCAGATGAAGCTTTGATACCAAACACAGTAACTTTGTCTTGGATTTAATATGCATTACTTGGTGTTTTGTTTCTTAAGCAGAGTTTTTCTTTGTTAAAATAAACACAGATAAAGAATTTATATGGCGCACATGGTTATGCATATTTATTGCAGAGAATCTGTTAATAATCTATGCCTCGTCGGATTTTGCAATTCTGTTGGAATAACAAAGGCAGCACTTGGTACAACTGAATGAATTTGGTGCGATCTCTCTTATCTGGGGAACGAAAGGCCGTTGCTCCTTTTCCAAACCCCATTTCCTCCTGTCATCTGCCCCACTGGCTGGCTTCCCGCACGGTGCTGGGGAACGGAGTGCATTTCTGCCTCCAAATGGCTCTACAATTTTCTCCTCTCGCTCCCTCCCTTCCAGCACACAGATACGCTTGCCTTGGACTGTCAGGATTGCTCCTTTGGGTAAGGCAGGAGTCCTTCTGTTACCAGGAAGAGCAAACAGGAAACCAGCATTGACTTAGGGGGAAAGCTCTAAGAGATTTGAGGAATGGGAAGCTTCAGTCACGATACAAGGCCCCTGGATTGGGTAGGAGGGAGGAGAGTTGAGACCAGGCATCTGGGCAAAGCAGAAAGAGGGGGTGGTGGGTCTGGGAGAGAGTGGGTGGGCCACCAGCATGGCTGGCATTTACCCATGGAGTCATCTCTATGCAAGAGTCTCGTAGGCTTGAGACTCTCCTCTGATTCTGGCTCTGCTCCTCTTGACTTGTTTGTTCTTGGGGGAGTCCTTTAGCTTCTTCGAACCTCAATTTCCACTTACGTGAACAGATGAAGATTCAAGGTTTCCTTCTTTTCTTAAAAGAAAAAAATCTGTATGTATGTGTGCACACGTGTGTGTACACGCACACACATGCATGTTTGTGAGAGTGTGGGCCCATGTGTGCCATGGTTACAGGACAGTCTCAGGTGGCCTTCCCCTTCTCCCTGGTTTGAGACAGTCTCTTGTTTACTGCTGTGTGTGCCAGGCTGCCTGGCCTGTAGGCTTCCGAGCACTCTCCAGCCTTGCCTCCCATGTCTCCTTAGGAATGCTGGGATGGCAGATGTGAACTACCTCATCTGATTCTACATAGGTTCTGGGGATCTGAACTCAGGTCCTCATACTCATGAGGAGTCTGAGCCATCCCCTCAGCCCAGTGCTCATGTTCTTTATTGGAACAGAATGAAATAAACATTCGCAATTTTCCTAGTAACCCATTGCTTCCCCTTGAGAGCAAGCATATCTGGAGAATGTAGCGTTCATTCAAATCACGTTTATTTGCAGAAACTGGCAAGGTGTTTACCTGGGGCCGAGCAGACTATGGCCAGCTAGGGAGGAGGTTGGAGTCTTCTGAAGAAGGCCAGAAACCTGGCAAGCAAGACTCATCATTCGTCTTCTGGAGGCCACAGAGCAGTGTGCCTGCACCTGTGCATTGCCTGACAGGAGCAGCCAAGGTCAGTGGAGACTTCCCACGGAGGCAGTGTGGTGTTTTCCTTGTCTGACAGTGAGGTGTTTCCTGAGGGCCTACTATACGCCACGTGTTACCATCTGTTCATATAGAATCTGAAGGGGTCCTGCCTCACAAGAACCTGGTTTAATGTGGTAGAAAAGTTGGGTTTTGGTTTCCTAGGTGTCCATCACCATAATGCAGACGGTGTAACTCATTTAGGGAGGTTCAGAGTCCAGTATTCCAGGTCTACTGTCAGGAGAACTTAAATCCAATTGGAGAGATTGGCTTGGATTTGAGAATGGCATAGGTTCGAGTATGTCCTGAGGGATGGATGGGACTCGAGCATGCATTTGGAAGAGAGAGGGGGAATTTTAGGGACATAACAGCTTGAACAGAGCCATATGGGGTGGGATGTAAGGAAAACATATGGGGGCTGCTAACAGTTCAATTGGCTAGGGCTTGGAGCCCTGAGGAGGTAATATCAGAGTTGGAGAGTGGCTGAAACCCAACCTAGGAGGCCTTAAATATGAGCTAAATATTCTGCACCTGTGTTTATATTTCCCAGTGAAGAAAACATTGTAGTCCACTTGCTTAATCAAGCCACTTTGGTTCTCTGGAATGTCCTGAAGTTCTCCATTTAAGGCAGGAATCTTAATTTCTCCAGGGTGTATGTTTCTGTCACTAAATTTTACTTCACTGGTGTCTTTTTGTTGGTTTGTTTTCCAACATAATGTTTTTATTGAATATTTGGGAATTTCACATCGTGCACCCCAATCATTCACATCCTAGTCCTCCCAGGTCTGCCCCCACCCCTGCGACACCTACCCCACCCCTGCAACCAACACTACCACCCCCACCCACATGCACGACTCCCCACCTCCAAAAAAAAAAAAAGAGAGAAACAATAGCAACAACAAAGATCAAATCCGATTTGTGTTTCCCATATACTCAACTAGAACATGGTCAGACTCCCATTGGGTAGCCCCTTAAAGAAATCTGAGTTCAAAACTGAGTCCTAGGGGATTTAGAAGAATGGACATTAAGAACTGTGTCTCTGAACTAGAGTTAGTTTAATGGAATTCAGTCTTCATTCAGAGTCTATCAGAAAAATTAATAAACTAGTAAGACTTCTGTAATTAGCACGAGGCTAATTACAACCCTCTCTACACCTGGAGGGCTTCCCCTCCCCAGGGCCACCTGGCTACCTCCTTCTGGGTTTGTGGGATGGTTCTGTTTATTCTTCACATCCTACCCATCATTCTCCTGAGGCCTTCCTCCGTGCAAGCTTGAGGCTTTCCTTTTCTTTCTTCGTCTCCCTTGACTGATAAATAGCACCATAAAGACAGTATGTACACAGCAATAATAGTAATCCCACTTTCAGTCTCCACCCTAATAAAGTGCATTATTTTTGCAGGTGCACAAGTTCATACCTGTAAAAGGTCATAGAGCTAGTATTTGAGATCCCAGTCTTTGTTTACTCCAAATGCTGTTTGGTTTCCTCTTGGTCTTAGAATGATTATTTAAAACAACTGCAGAGAGCCAGTGAGATGGCTCTGTATGTAAAGAAGCCTGCCACTAATCCCTGCTGACCTGAGTTTGATCCCCGAAACCCACATAGTGGAAGGAGAGAACTGACCCCTCAAGTTGTCCTCCGACCTCCATTCATGGGCTCTGACGTACAGGTGACCACACACACGCACACAATGAGTAAACCTTCACAAAAGTTTTTTTAAAGGCTATCTAACATTACTGACTAGAAGGTTCTGAGACTTTGTAAACCATTCTTTAGACAAGTAATTTCCTTTTGTATTTTATTTATTTGTTCGCATCATTACCATTGAACTGTGCTTGAACTGCTTCCTTAAGACAGACTCTTGGGGGTGAAGTTCCAGGGCAGCAGCCTTGAGCATCTCTGTGATGTCTACTGGACTTCTCTAGGTTCTGTTTGGCTGTGAGTGAGAGAATGGAACGTTTACTCTCTTCTGCGTAGTACGTTCAGGCGCAGAGGGCCTGGTGCATAGTGTGATAGTCTTTAGCATTCCTTGGCCTTCTTGTGTCGTTTGAAATTTGGGGTGGCACAGTAGCAAAGGCACTGGAGCCTCATCCATTCCTCTGTCTCTGTTCTGTTGGCAAGATGCAGGTCATAGTCCCTAAGGGGGACCTTACACAATACCCAGGGTGTTGGTGAGGATAGCATGCATAGTTCTTGGCAGGCAGTGGGGATTCAGTTACCTTCTCTTCTGCAAGAGGCATCCCATGACCTGTGGCGGCCCAGTGTGCCACGCTGCTGCAGACACAGACAGTGCAAACATGGCCCTTGTGACCCCGATAGGACTTGACTGGGTACAGGTACTGGGGTTGAACCTAGGGCCTTGTTGTACTTGTACGTGCTAGGCAGGTGGTCTACCACTGAGCTATATCACCAGTCCTTTTTTTTTTTTTTTTCCTACTTTTTATTTTGAGATAGTTTCTCACTAAATTGTCTGGACAGGCCTTGAACTCATGATTCTCCTGCCTTGGCCTCTTAAAGAGCTGAGATTATAAGCCTGCACCACCAGACCCAACAGGTGTGACTTTTAGGAGCAAGATAAGGGAATCCTTGTCCCCTTAGCAGCTTCATTTGGAGCTCTGTTCTCTGCTCCAGGCTCTCGGGCTGATGTGCATCCTCAGGCCTCTGTGCAGGCTCAGGCTACCACGTTTGTAAACTGGGTTTGTGTTGTCTCCTGTCCATGCCTACATCTGGCTTCTTTAGCATCTGTTTGCCAGAGGCCCAGGGAGAGTGAGGCTTCTAGGCAGGTAGAGGCTGGTAGGTTTGGGGCGAATTTGCCTTAGAGAAGACAAAAGCCATACGAAGCTAGATGGTCAGGGACTTGGATGGGGTGGGGATGTAGGGACATCTGGAGAGGCATGAGCATCCTGGGGTAAGCTGACAATTCCTGACCTTAAGGGACCTAACTGTGCCACACACAGCTGACCACTGCCTTTCGTTTCCATAAATTACTTTTCATGTCCAAAGGACAAGAGGAAAGGAGTGAGTTGTCTGTGCTGAGGCCTCATAGGACACCTGCAAAGAAGGATCTAGAACAAGAGCCCAGTCCGGAGGGGAAGCATGGGCAGGTGGAGCTGAACTACAGGATAACCTTCTTTTCTACATCTTCATAATGAGTCTGCACATGCTAGTCAAAGCTTTATGAATAAGGAGTGCAAGGCCCAGGATGTGGTCTTAAAAGTAGAGCAGGACTCAAGGTGCCAGCGACACTTGCATCCCTTCTCTTTATGTGAAGCACATCCTTTTAACATTGAGCCCTTTCCTGGATGGAAGTTTCTGAAGTCTGGGTGGCAGAGCCTCTAATAGCCTGAAGTCTAGATTCTTTGATTCTGAGCGATGTCTCCTCTGGGGATGGAGTTTACTTGAGATTACAGTCTGGGTGGACTTCCTTTAACATGGTGAGGTTGCATGTCTCCCGCACTATCGGTTTTTACATTCTGGTTCTCTCTAGCTTCCTTTGGGCAACTCCAGGGTTGCACAGTGATCAGGACTCACCTCCATGCACACATCAGCACAGTGCATGAGCAACTTTGTTTGCTTGAGACTGAGTACACATCACAGCGGCCTTTTGCTTCCTAAGCCCCAAGTGGGATGTTGCACATTTCCCATGGGCACTGGCTCTGACTTGCACCCCAAGGTGGAACCCTGTATTTCACAGTTGGGGAGAAGTACTTGGGCTCACTTAGCAGGAGCATAGGGGCCTCAGCCGCTGGAGTTGATAACCTGGCTTGGCTTTGGGGACCCGGGGTAAGAACCAGACTGTGGCTTAGTGTTGGGTCTTCCTCTGTCCTCCCTGACTGTGAATTTGGGTGAGTTCTTTTCCTCCTGTGGTCTCAGTTTCCCAGGATGTGGGTTGGTCCAGATGATTCTGACAGGTTTTGTAGATCTAAGAGTCTCTTTCATCTCTTTCTCTTATTTCTTGGCTGTGATACTCCTGAAGCTCATGGTGATTTTGGCTTCTGGGGCTCCTGAGTTTTGAAGCCCAAGTCACTAATCCCACGCTGCAGCCCGACCCTGACATACCTGAGAATGCTAGTTCCGCTAGCTCTGGGCTGCAGAGCCATGCTGGCTTGCTCTGTCTCTTCGGCCTCTCCCATTGTTTCTGGTCCGGTGGGGCTGAAGGACCTAAGCTGGTGCTCTGGTGCCCGGTCAGCCTTCAGAAGGGCGCCCGCCGGCTCTGTCCTGTTCAGTGCCGTCGTCTCTCTCTGCGTGCTCTACCCAAGGCTTGCAGCTCTGCTTTGGCTTCTATGCCTGTGGTCTGTTGTTACGCCCTGTGCAAACTCAGGGACCCTGCCCTTCCGGGTTCCTGGTTAGCGCCACCTGCGTGCGTGCGTGCGTGCGTGCGTGCGTGTGTGCGTGCATGCATGCTACCTTTCCCACTCACCTGGGTCTCGCTGACATTGACCTCTTTCTGTCCTCTCCCTCGTCCACTCCATAAGCACTGGCGTTCAGAGAACTTCCCAGTACCCGAGTAAACATGGCACTGTGCGGAGTGAAGTGTCTTGTAGAGACGGGCAAGGAAGCGGTGAAGACAGGATGGTTAGTGCTGAGGACACTAGCAAAAAGGAGCTGTTGTTTGACCCAGGTTCTCCAAACCAAGTTGGTGTGTGGCAGACACACAGCATGCCGGCCGAGTGAGTGTGAACTAAAGCTGCCGTGCCTTCCTGTGACTGAACACAAGTCGGCTTCGTACCTGCCTGTCTGGCCCGGCCCATTCCCTGGCACAGTAGCAGAGAGGAAGCACATTCATACCTTGACTCATTTGATCCCAGGATGGTGCTGCGACCTAGGCCTCAAGGGGAATGATTATTTCCATTTACAGCCAAGGCCACTGGGGCCCGAAGAGGCTTGCTAGGACGTAGGAGAGGACCCAAGACAAATGACCTGATTGCCACGATTTCTGAGGGCTTGCCTGGGCTCAGCCCGCAGTCACAGCCCTGAGTCATGTTCCTGGTTTAAATTCTGCCCACGTTTGGTTGAGGAGCACCAAATCCCAGCACACATGCACATGTGTTCACACACCACCACGGGAGCAGGAGCTGTGGAATTAAACAAGAGTTGGGGCAGAGATCGGGTCGCTCTGAAGCTCAGGTACCGCCAGCTCTCGTTTTGCTGCAGGCCAAAAGCTGCAGCGGATCAACCTGTGCACAGGGTCGACGTGAAATCTGTCAGAGCGGGTGGGAAAGGGGCTATTTTTAGATTGCCGAGTCACTCACTCAGCTGTGTCAGCTGAGGGTTGAGCCTGTCCCCTACGCTTTCCACCGGGTTATTTCTGAAGGAGAAATACCACTGGAATGCTGTGTAAAACCCATTAATGAACCTGGAAGTTTCCAGGGCGCCTTTGTCCTGCAGCTCTCCCAGAAGACTGCCTTTCCTGAATGACCTTCCTCCTTTCCTATATTTAATGCATTTCTAATTTTAAGTTTGTGTCAAGACCGTGGGACTTCGGTGCCCTAAATAACACAGAAATCTACCACCAGCAATCAGCTGAGTCCGGAGGGCTCTGACAGAATTGAACACAACCTGGAAAAAAGCATCCCCGAGTGACTCTCTGGCAGGAACCCCTACACATCAGTGCTGTTGCCAGAGGAACCTGAGATTTTAGACTCTAGGGACCTGGCAGCCCTAAATCTTTCCCGGAGCAGGGTCTTTAGTGCCCTCTCCAAGGCTATAACAACCAGCAACCAAAGCACGTTCTTTTGGGGATTAGAAACCAGCACATAGGTGCTGTAGCATTGCAGGAAAGAGAGAGAGAGAGCAAACTACCTAACAGTGGCTCTGCCCATGGGAACATGCAGGAGAGAGCCTCCGAACAGTGCAGCCATGCTGGAGGGAGAGACTAGGAAAGGAGGCAGCTGCCGCAGCTGCCTGCTCCTTTTCCGTTAGCATCTTGCTCTTTTCACGAGAATGTGAGGTCTCGGAGTGCAAAGGCCTTGTCTTTCATGTTGAAAGTTGCAGTCTCAGTCTCTAGACCGGTCCCTGGTACCTTTGAGGTGCTTGGTGGATGTCCCAGTTTCCTTCCTGTTGCTGGGATAAAACGCTCTGGCCAAAAGCAGTTTTGGGGCAGGGGGAGGAAAGGGTCTATTTCATCTTACACTTTCAGGTCACCATCTATCACTGCGGGGACCTGAAGGCAGGAATATTTGCTATTCCACAGTGTTATCTCCTACCAGGGAACTCCCTCACAAGACAGGTACCGCAGAAACTCTGGAGGATTGCAACTTGCTGACTCATACAGGCTCACGCTCTGCCTGCTCCTTTACATAGGAGGACCACATGCCTAGAGATGGACTGGGCCCTTCTCCATCTCTTCATAATCAAGGCAATCCCTCACAGACACATCCACAGGCCAGTCTGATTTAGGCAGTTCCTTATTCATAGCTTTCGTCTCTCCTGACTCCAGGCTGTGTCAAGCTGACAGTCAGAGCTAACTGGAGCAATGGGTGATTGAACAGACTGAAAATGCATGAATCAGAGGCGTGTGCCCCTCTTTCCCCCTCCTTTCCTCTAGGCTGTGCTCTTCAGCCTCAGAAAGGTCGGGAAGCATTTTTCCTATTTTGAGGCATTTGGTCATCCAGTGGCCTGCAGAGGCGGCACAGAGAGCCTTTGCCTCTGGGCTGTACTTGCCACATCTGGGGCTTCCGGTGAAGAGGCTCATGCTTGGCACTTCATGCTCACACCGTTCCCCTTTGCAGATGCTTTATTTAACATGCCTGTCTCTGAACACCGTATGAGCAGGTGGCGTGCAGGGGAGGGGAGCAGTTCCTGTCCCCGGAGCTTGTGAGTGAATAGCAGGGTCAAGTTCACTGTTGGACACGCAGAACATGACAAAGGCTGTAGAGAGTCTGAGGGTGAAAATATGATTGTCCTGCGCCGTGTCCACGGAGACCTTCTCTTTCCTGACATTTCAGTCCCTGTGGTTTTGTTGGATGCTGCAGGGTTGGGGTGGGGTTGGTGCCTGGAAAGGCTTCCTGAATTGGAAGTCTTGACGTTAAATTAGTTCTCAGGGGAGCTAATGTAAGTAGCAGGGGAATCTTGGCAAGGACTTGTATTTGAAGGCAAGCAGAGGAAGAGCAGCAGCCAGACAGACTGAGTATTGACAGGAGAGAGGAGAGTGTCACAGCAGTGTCCCAGAAGCTGGGAGGTCAGAGAGGTTGGTATGGAGAAAAAGGCCACTGGCTTTGGTGAGGGTGAGGGTACCAGGAACATGGCAACTGGTGGGTGATGGTAGGTGGGGGGTTAGGCGTCAGGTGTGTGTGCCCCTGGCAGAGATGAAGTAGCGAATGGGGATAGGAACAGACTCAGCATCCTGACAGGAAGCCAGGCTTGCATCAGTTAGCACAGGGAAGCCAAGATGTGCCAGAAGGCCGAAGCAAGGGTGTGAGAGGGAGAGCAAGCTTGTGCACAGCGGTGTATGAGGAAGGGGAAGTCAGACCCCGGCCACCATGGAAATGATAGTAAGGATCACTGTGAAGGGGTTAGTTCCTGGAAGGAGCAGGGATCTTCTTTCAGCCTAGGAGTAGAACACGAGAGGATCCAGAGTCAGAAGTTTTGAGGCAGAGGCGAGAGTGCCTCTGGTAAACTGTATCCTCTGAGATCCCACTGTATGTTTACTTACTTACTTCAAAATATTTATCATGTCCTACTGGATCATGTACAGTTCAAGGCACTGAGAACTCACAGATAAAAGATGAAGTTGGTGCCAGTTCTACAATGCAGTATTTACTAATAATATAGTAACTAATATGTGGATCCTTAAATTAAACTTGGAGTTCTTTGAGGAAAGGCAAGGCCTTGTTTATCCTTATAGAAATAATTAGGGCCAGTCTGGGAACAATGTATGTAGTTAGTAGATATGTGCCAACAAGAGTGGGAGCTTATGGTGGGTGGGTGGCTTAGATCTTCCTGGTTAGATCAAGCACCAAATTGCCTACTGGAGTGAGGAGCTCACGGCAGGAGCTGAAGCCACCAGAAGGATCCACTGGCTGACCTTGCCCTGTAGTAGGTTCATCTAGCACTGTCTAGCGTCTCTCTGGGGATGAGAGGTCCAAGCCACCATTGTTAGTGCTGAATGGTGGCAAGGCCGTGGCTTGGGGAGGCATTAGAGCTGGGGAAACTGAAGTCCTGAGAGAGCTCACTCTCCTTCCCAGTCACAAAAGAGTTGGTAGACTGGGGGCTTGAACGTGGCTTTCAGACACCACCTCCCTTTCTACTCATTCTTGTCCTGTTCCTCAATAGCTTCGTCTCTGGCTAGCTTTGTGTTTACTGGGTGGTAGGTAGACCTAGTGGCCCTCTCCCTAGTGGCTGGGGAGAACATCTTCTGAGGAAGGGAGCTAGGACAAGGATGGTCTCGGCAAGGACTGCACCATTAACTCATGATTATAGCAAAGCATTGCGCTGGCCAGAGTTGGAGGTGAGGGCTGACACACAGTACCTTGAATGTGGAACAAGATCTAAGTTGGACTTCCTGCTCCATAACTGTCAGTTACACAGCTTGGTGTCTATCCAAGTCTTTCTCGGCCTTAGTTTTCTCACCTGCAAAGTAACCTTACCCATAGGATTTTTGGAAAGATGCAAGTGAAATAGGTCAGGGCATGTGTCCACTGTGCAAGAGGGCCATTATTAGGTCAAAGCCACTGTGTGTTTCAGAGATAGGTTTTGCTAAGTAGGAGTCAGAGCTGCCCTTTTGTCTTAATCGCTTGAAATTGTAGGCACAATCCTATATCTCATGGTGAATGCTTCTTAGAATAAGAGCCCATCAAAGCCATGGAGCCTTGATACTCAGCAATCCACAGTCAGTTTCCACCCGGGTCCAGACAGTGTCACTTCCTGTTGAGGGAGCCAAGGCATCAGTATCCATACCCAGGGTGTCTGGCTTGCTTTCTCAGCAGCAGAGGAAACTTGTCAGCACTGATGTAAAGCCTCTGCGACCTCGTTTGTCCCAGTAGACTCTGCAGAAATGTGACTGGCCCAGGCCTCGCCCAGGGTCACCCTGGAGCTGACCAGCCATCTTTTCTTGCATTTGACCTTGAAAACTGGCCTCTCCCAGGGGAAGAGTAAATCTTATAGAAGTTTAGGATGACAATAAGGCAGGGAGGGTTGAAGGAGGCAGCTTTTAGTAAGAGGAAGGCTAGATGGGCTGTGCAAGAGTTGGCTGGCCAAGGGCCAAAGCTACTCGTGCCTCTCAGTGTTTCTCTGGCTTGGACCCCCACTGTCATCTGCCTCACCGTGGTGACAGTGCTCCAGTTGGTAACCCATCGTCTCTAGTCTGTCCCCACCCAACTGTCCCCACCTTGTTGCCAAAGTGAAGACTGAAAACAAAAATTTGTCCATGTTCTTGTTTTATTTGTCTTTAATATCCTTAGGAAAGAGAGGAAACATGGTTGGGAGCTGCCCCTTGGTGGTAGAGGACTACCAAGGCCCTGTATTTCATCCTTAGCAATGAAAACAAGAAATAAATTAACACCCCCAAACGTAAAAATCCCCAAACCCTTCATGTAAAGAAAAGACCAACAAACAATCCAAATCCAAACACCAAAACTTCAGGTTTCTCTAAGGAACACTGACTGGATGCCTGCTTTAAGGAAGACTTGGAGAATATGGAAGAGAGAGAGAGTCCTGGCTCCTGCTTCGAGAGGTGCCGAGCACAGCCCCCCACCTCGGCCATGTGCGCAAAAGCAGGGTCTCGGGATTGTGGTGGGTCTTGCTCACTACTGTGTCCCCATCATCTTGCTTACTGCTCTGCACACAGGAGCGCTCAGCTGACAGTTACAGGGATGTCCTTGATTTCCAGTGGTTCCCATCCTGGGGGAAGTTCAGAACCTCCGGTGGCGTGACATAGAAGCACCCTGCCAAAGCATCCAGCTTCTCTTCTGCCCAAATGTCATTTCATTCACAGCAAACTGGAGGGGGCGCCATGACATTCGGTGTCTGGGTCTTTCCTTCCCTTTGTCCATGGCTGCTTGGACGACTCTTCTGGTTCACCATGTTTATCTTTGCACCTTGTCGTCCACTGGACGCACATCTCTTGCTCCCTAGTGAGTTCTGTTGTCTGCTTGGTGGTCTTACTCACTTTTCTTGGCATCGTTGAGCTGGTATCCATGCAGCCCTTTCCCACACCTTGTCTCTTGTCTTTGGTCCTTTTTTAGAGTTTGGATCTAGAATTGGTTCAAATTTAGAGCTGGTATCTTAGTTCTAGCCTGTGACGAACCTTAACTTCTCTGTTGCCCTTTCCAAATACCTTTTCCTGTCACGCCAGCCCAATCCATAAAAGCAGGCCTCTCCAACTGTTTCGTTGCACCAAATTCCTAACCAAAGCAGTGTCTGGAGTCTGCCAGTCCATTGCCCAGGGCTTGCTCAGCCGCTGTTTGGAGCCTTATTCTGAAGGACTGGTTATTCAGTATCAGGCTGTCAGCATGGCTCTGGTGGTTGCTTCCTGCCTGGAGCTTCCGACGTGAAGGCCTTTCCATCAGTGAAACTCCCTCTTCTTGGCACTGGCCTGATCAAGTCTCTCTGCACCAGACTTTGGGGTACTTTTTATTGGATGGCCACCTTAGGAGCCAGCCCTCCATATACTTTTCTTCCCAAAATGTTGTTCACCTCCTGTTCTTGCCACTGCTTTGCAGTGTCCTGAGTATTAGGTGAGGCCTGAGTGAGCCCTCAATGGGCAGCTAAAGCACAAAGGCTGCTCTCATCACTTTAAAGGAAGCAAAGCCAGACCCTACCTCTTCCTTCCTTTTTTCCTTCTCTTTTTTTTTTTTTTTTTTTTTTGAGACAGGGTCTCCCTACCTATCCTTGGCTGTCCTAAACTCACCATGTAGACCAGCCTGGCCTTGAACTCATAGAGATCCACCTGCTTCTGCCTTTAGAGTGCTGGGATTAAAGGGGTGCACCACCATGCCAGGCCAGGCCCTTGTGCAGCCGTCAGAACCCCGAGGCCCTGAGTCAGTTGAATGGACCAATGAGCAGAGACCAGAAGGGGAAGGTTAAAATTTGCCTGGTTGCATAATTCCATTCCATGCTGCAGTGGCTCTCTGTGGGAACACTGTCAGTGCTGATGGCCATCTCCTGCAGCTGCAGACTGCTGCTTGGAAGAAAGCCTTCTTAGTGGGTATCTGTGGTCATCTGAGTGGGGGATTGGGAGTAGGGTAAGGCCATGGGTAGCAGGAGTGGAAGCAATCAGAGATACCTTAGCAGACAAACAGCTGCTGTAGCAGTTGATCACAGAGCCTCTGGCTATTCAGAGGGACCAGATGTTTGGGGTGGGGGGGAGTATCGACCACAGGTGCAGGGAGGCCATGTAGGGACATCGTCTATGGACCGCATTAGGAAACCCAGCTGGCCTGGAAAGGTTGCTCATGGCTGCTGAGCAAAATGTGTTGCCATAGCAAGCACAATGAGATTGAGTGAGGAACGTTTTTTTTTTTTTTTTTTTTTTTTTTTACCAAGGAAAGTTGAGGTGGTCATTATGAGCATCTTCTCCACGGCTGTGCTTCCTTGAGGTCCTTGCTGACTACCAGTGTGGAACACACACAGCGGCTTGAGTGAGGAAGGACAGGATAGGGAGAGCACTTAAGAATCTTGATACTGTGGAGGTAATATGGCTCAGCTGGTGTGCATGCATGAGCCCTGGTTCTGATCTCCAGCACCTCATAAACCAGATGTGGTGGTGTATGCCTGTCATCCTAGCACTTGGTAAGTGGATATGGGAGGATCATGGGTTCAAGGTCATCCTTGGCTATGTAGTGAGTTTGAGGCTACCCTGGGATACTTGAAAGCCTGTCTCAAAAAAGAAATACCCCCCAAAATACCCAAAAATGTTTATACTCTGGCTTGATCCTTGGGCAGTCTATATTTGTCAAATAAATAAAATGACATATTCTGGGCTTACTGCCCCAGGTTGTTGTCAGAATAGGCCATGAATGTAAGAGTGTTTTATAAACCATGAAGCAATAAGCAAATATTCAAGTGTACATTTTGTTAGTCGATTGCCTCAGGTTTTCAGGGAACCTTAATTTCTCGTGGCTCTTTGGGAAATACAATTAGCTATCACAGAGCTGGAGTTGGATGTGGATCACTCCCATGGTTCTTGTGTTCTTCCTCAGTCATTCATACTCGGATGCCCAGGGGGCATTGGTTACGTAAGGAACTTGGAGTTGGCATGAATCGTGAGAACAACAGAGCCCTAACATTTTCCAAAGGAGCTGGGACTTGTAGAGCAAAGCCCTTTCAGGGAGAGGACGGACATAGGCTGGACTTGGTGTGCCTGTCTAGCCCGGGTAGAGAGACAGCTGTGAAACATTGCTGTCTCAGCTCCAACATCTGGACGGTTGCAGAGGACTTGGGGCCCAGCACAGTCCCGCCTCCCCGACTGATGTCCACTGTAGGTCTGAGCAGAGCCATCTTAGGCTTTCCTCTTCCCTGGAGACACCACAGTAGAGCTGGGACAGCAAAGGCGAGTTGGAGATCGGGAGCTTCTTCATGGTCTCGTTGCTGGGAGAAAACTCCCTAACAAGAGCGGCTCAAGAGAGAGAGGGCTTCTTTGGGGTCACAGTTCCAGAAGAGATACAGCGCATCACGGTTGGGACATGGCAGCCAGAGCCCCAGGCCGGCCTGTCACACCGCATCGTGGATCCAGGAGCCGAGGGAAAAAGGAAATAAGGCCAACCTGTGAAGCCTCCAGGCCTGGCCTCAAAGAGCTACTTCCTCTAGCAAAGCTCCACCTCCTGAAAGTTCCGCTGCCTTGCCCTCAGCACCATCCGCTCAGCTGGGCACCAGGTGCTGAACCGCATGCGCTTATGGAGGCCACTTCACTTTGTAACCACAGCATTTTAGGAAACAGGCATTTGAGGTCACAGTGAATTGACGGAACTCTCCACTCACTTAGAGTGTGCCTCTCCTATTACTGTCTCATTGTGTTGTATCATCTGTCTATCTCATGCACGGTGGCCTTCTGGGGGAAGTATATGGATCCATAGAGGGAGTGGTCACCATATTTTATGGATGTCATACCCGTGAGGCAGGAGGTCAGGGCTCAGTCACACAGTAGGCACTCAGAGAAGCCTTGGAGACTTCAGAACCCTCTGTCGGAAGCAGGCCCGGATGAGTCTGTCTTGGGGTAGCTGTGTGAGGTGCTGACGGAACTGTCATCTATTAGTTCAGGCTGTTCAGGTAGACTCAGCATGAGCGTCATAGAAATGCAAACATCTTTTCCATTCCTCAGACACCTACTGAGGTATGAGAGCACACAGACACATACGTGATACATTTCCCTTTGCACATCTCAAGGTGGAGTTGCTGCTGCTGCCGCTGCTGCATGCAATTGTGAGAGCTCTTCCGCCCTTACTGCTGTACAGTGTGTTCCTCATTCTGCTCCCCTGGCACTCTTTACCAAGCTGTTCCTTCCTATACTTACCGGCTCTGTGACGATGATGCTTGTGGTGGCCCCAGTCTTCCCAGTCCGGGTTTGTGGTGTGGTGTAAAGAGCAATGTATTTGCTACTAATACAGCAGGTAGCATTTACCGTGGCTGGCGGGTTCCCCTGCTGAGTATTTTCTAGATGCCACCATCTCTTCAGTCCTCATGACAGTTATGGCAGAGTTGGGATAATTGTTCCGTACTTTACAGACAGGGAGAATGAGACTCAGAGATGGTGGCTAGTGAGCGACAGACCTGCTCTTACAAGCCATATCCTGCTGCAAAGCCAGGATTATTGAATTCCAGGCTTCCCCTCTGAACTCTGATGCCAACTCTCTCGGTGGGGCGTTTCCATTCCCTTGGCTGTGGTTTCCTCAATCTGTAACAGTAAGCAATACTGAGAAGCAATAACAGTTCTTCCTGAATTCCTCACCTGATGCTGTTCTGCTTTGGTCAGAGCCCATGATGTCCTAGAGACTAGTTCCTTTTCAACTCTGAGATAGTTTGGTTTGGTTTCAATGGGTCATGTTAAGTATTTATTTTGCAGTAGCAACCCAGTCAGGCAGCTGTAGGAGCACAGGGTATAAAATACTGCCATCAGTGCTGTCCAGTACAGCTGTCTGTGGTCACCTGTATCCATTCTGCATAGTAGCTGAGACCCTGTGTGTCTGATGAGAATGTGCAGTGTGGTTAGAATGTGACCCATGCAGTGGATTTCTAATTTTAAGTGATTTCAGTGTCAGGAGCCACATGAGGCTGGTAGCTATCATATTGGAGTGTGCACACATAGACATATAAGCCAAATAGAATGTAGATTCTTCTGTTCCAGTCCTGTTTCTTTCTCCTGTGTTCCCACCAAGGCTTCTGATTCCTATAATAGCAGATGTTTTACTGAATTTCTGTTGCTCTTTCAGCTTCCAGCACACCCAAGCATACATTATTACATATTTTTTTCCTGACTGTGCTGCATTTAGAAAGGTTGGGTAGAGTTGTGTGCACCTCTCAGGTAAGGAAACTGAGATGCACAGACGTTACATCTAGGAGGGGATTCAAGGAGAGCCTTCCTGCATGAGTAAGTGACTTCTCAAAGCCATTTTTGGAGCAGTAAAACCAGGACTGGAAACTGCCATATTCTGATGTTCAGCCAGCGTTTCCTCTGCTTTTGCTGCCACCGATGTGCCAAGCCTTGAACAGAGCGGCTGCTCATTTGGATGATTCTTTTAATGTTAGGCAGAGAGTTTTTTCTTCTTACTGTAAACCTTTCTGTACTATATCCACTTTTAATTCTGTATGGCTGGCATCTTAAGCATAATCAAATAGGTGCTTGGAAAGGCTTTGTCAAGGGTTAGAAGGCCACATAACTGAGCTAGTCTAGTTGATAGATGTCAGAAGAGTCCTGCCAGTCAAGTGGACGGGCAGGGTTGCCCTCTGGGCCCTGTGGTCAGGAGAGTATTGCTTATTGATTCCCTTTATTCCTGGTGCTGCTGGGACAGTTGCTGTCAGACCAGCCCTCCTATAGAAGCAGGTGAAAGCTGTTTTAAAGCTGTTTAAAAACTGATTAAAAAGCCCTCTGAGGAGTGGCTAAAAACATTCTTCATGCAAGTCAAAGTCATGAAAGTCAGAGAAAAAAAAAAAAGGTGCTGTCCTGTTGTATTTTGGGAATACTGACAAGAAAAAAAAGTATAAATTTTAAAAGTTTTGAGGCTCCCCCCCCTCCCCGCTTCTTCTAGTACTGGGACTTGAACCTAGGGCCTTGTGTATACCAGGCAAGCGCTCTACCACGGAGTGACATCCCCAGCCCCTTTCTATGTTTGAGACTGGATCTTGCTAACCAGCCCAGGCAAGGCCTGGAGTTTGTGATCTTCTACCTTAGCCTCCCAAGTAGTTGGGATTATATGTAGCTGGTCTTTCTTTGGACCACCAGCTCCCAAGTAATGACCCGGAGACTTCTTATTAATTATGAAAGCTTGGCCTCAGCTTAGGCTTGTTCCTAACTAGCTCCTAAAACTTAAATTAATCTGTTTACATTAATCTGTGTTCTGCCATGTGGCTTGTTTCCTCACCTCAGTGTCGTGCATCCCATTTCCTCCATGTCTGGCTGGCAGATTCCATCTCTCCAGAAGTCCCACCTGTCCTTCCCTGTCTAGCTATTGGCCGTTCAGCTCTTTATTGAACCAATCAGAAGGTGCCTAGGCAGGTGAGGTAAACCAGTGACACATCTTCACAGTGTACAAAGAGAGTATCCCACAACAGTCACATACCGGGCTCTGTTGGAGGTGGTGGGGGCTTGTTTGCGAGCAGTTTCAACCCAGGATCGGTTGTCTCTACAGATACAGAGCCCATGGGTGCTGAGGGTCCTTGGAAGTTAAGGTGTTCAGTTTTGATGGCTGAATTCCTAGGTTACAAGCACACACGTATGGTGGGTGATAAGGTACTGGACTGCTTAGAGATCAAAATTAAGAAGAGTGAGAAAAGAGGATCAGTGGTGGCGAAATGCTCAGATCTGGGTGTGAGTGAAGGCAGGCAAATGTCTGTATACTTTTGCAACTTTTTTCTGAAATGACTTAAACATTTAAAAAGAGGGCTGGAGAGTTGGCTCTGTGGTGAGGATTGCTTCTCATTCAGCACCCACATTGGGCATCTCATGCCCTTCTGTAAGCTCCAGGGCTCTGATGCCATCTTCTGGCCTCTGTGGATAGCTCACACATGTCACACATGTCACACATGTCACACATGTCACACACACACACACACATGCTCACACACACACACATATATATATCTTAAAATATATCTTTTTAAATACTTATTTTATGTGTATGAATGTTTTGCTCATGTGTATGTCTGTGTATTATGTGGACTCTGGAACTGAAGTTATGGACAGGTGTGAACTGCCATGTGGGTTCTGGAAATTGAACCCAGGTCCTCTGATGTGCTCTTAAGTGCTCTCAAGTGCTCTTAACTACTAAAGCCGTCTCTCTAGCCCTCAAAATATATCTTTCTAAAAAACCTTTGAAGGCTCCGAACTGAGGAGCAGTTCAAGTCGAACATTCCATTTGCAGGGTGCAGCTCGCGCAGTGCTTCAGGTGTGTTCATTAGAGAAGGGAGGAGCCGAGGCCATCGCTGAGACACTGAAGAAAACGGCCCCAAGGAACCAAGGAGCAGGTTAAGGAAGGAAAAAGCAGAACTTAGTGAAATAGCACAGAAGAGAGGAAACAAACCCCAAAGCAATTCTTTGGAAATCAACAGCATTGATGAAGCTCCTCCAGCTGGACTTCTGAGAACAGACACAAAATCCCAATCTTAGGATGAAAGTCATTATCAACTACAGTTTAACAGCTTACTAAAGGACACTGAGGAAATGGTACAGAAATTCAGTAACAGCTCCAGGAGACTCGGATGTGAAAAGTAAAACACACCAACACTGAAAGACTAACTTTATGTGTATATATGTATTGTCTTTATAAACTCACCATGTATGCATACATATATGTGTATGTATACACACACACACACACACACACACACACACACACACGTAAATTTATAATGAGACAGTACCTCTCTATGCAGCCAAAGCTTGTTTTGAACTCTTTTTTTGGGGGGGGGAGGGATTCAAGACAGGGTTTCTTTGTGTAGTTTTGCACCTTTCCTGGAACTCACTTTGTAGACCAAGGCTGGCCTTGAACTCACAGAGATCCGCCTGCCTCTGCCTCCCAAGTCCTGGATTAAAGGCGTGCGCCACCACCGCCCAAGGCTTGTTTTGAACTCTTAATCCTCCTGTCTTAGCTTCTAGACCACCCTGATTACAAGGGTGTAGAACCACACCCTTTGAATATCACCATATCTAATAAGGAAATCAATTACCTATCTAAAACATTGCCTATAAAAAATTCTCAGGGTTGGAGAGATGGCACAGTAGTTAAGAGCACTTGCTTCTCTTTCTGAGAACCCAACTTTGGTTCTCAAAATCCACACATAATTCCAAGTCTTCCATAGACACCTGTATATATGCAGAATGTGCACATGCGCGTGCACGCGTGTACACACACACACACACACACACACACACACTAAGTGAAAAATTAAATCTTTAAAAAATATTTTCCTTTGTAGGGCAAGGTGGCACATACTTTTAATCTCAGCACTCAGGAGGCAGAGGCAGATGGATCTTTGAGTTCAGGGTCATCCTGGTCTACAGAGTGAGTTCCAGGACAGCCAGGGCTACACAGAGAAACTAATAATAATAATAATAATAATAATAATAATAATAATAATAATAAGGCTACACAGAGAAACCAATAATAATAATAAATAAATAAATAAATAAATAACAATTTCCCATAAAGAGCTCTGTAGTCTGGCTGTTTCATTAATAAGTTGTATGAAACATTTAAGGAAAGAGATAACAATGATTCAATATTATTCTTTTCAGAAGATAGAGGACACTTCTTACCTTACTTGCTGGAGTCAGTGTAGTTCTGATATGAAACTCCAATGAAGACATTACAAAGAAAGAAACCTATCTCATAAGCATAAACAAAATCTTTAACAAAGTACTTAAAAATAGAGCCAAGGGAGTGGGAATCTCAGTGGTAGACACTGGATCAGCATGAGGTCTAAGATTCCATTTCCACACACATTCTCCTCCTCTTACACACACACACACACACACACACACACACACACACACACACACACGCATGCACAGATGCACGCGCGCCTTTTTATCTGAGGGAGGAATCTTAGCTTTTACATTTGAAAGTCTCTGTAATTTACACATTAACAAGATAAAGCAGAAAAACTTGAGTAACAATGTCAACTGATGCACGAACATCTTGGACAGCACTTAACACCCATTTGTGACAAATCCTTAGCAGATTAGAAACATTAAGGAACTTAAGCAGTTTAATATAGAGCACTTGTAAAATGTTGTCATCCTAATTAAAAGAAGAAATGTAATTGAATAAGGCAAGTGTGTCCTCTCTCATTGTTTTCCAGAATTAGCACTGGTTTGAGGTTCTGTCCAGTGTCAGAGAATAGGAAAGAGCTAGGAAAGGCCTGAAATCAAAGGAAGGGCGGGGAAAGCTGTTCCTGGATTGACCTGACTGTCCAGGAAGAAAACCTGGATATATGAAATAAATATTAATAAGAAAGCAATTTAGTTTAGTAATATTTAAAACCAAGACTCAGAAGTCATTTTTAAAATATATAGTAGTGGCCGGGCGGTGGTGGCGCACGCCTTTAATCCCAGCACTCGGGAGGCAGAGCCAGGTGGATCTCTGTGAGTTCGAGGCCAGCCTGGACTACCAAGTGAGTCCCAGGAAAGGCGCAAAGCTATACAGAGAAACCCTGTCTCGAAAAACCAAATATATATATAGTAGCATCCGAGAATTAAAAACAAAGCTTTAAGCAATGTCTTTTACACTTGTCTCAAAAACCGTAAGCTATTTAGAACATACATTTGAGTACACATGTACAGTGTAGAGATGGCCTTGGGCTGGAGAGCCAGCTCTGTGGGTAGACATGCTAACTGTGCAAGACGACAACCTGAGTGTACATTCTCCAGATCCCATGTGAAAGCTAGACACAGCAGCTCGCCTGTGATGGAGGCCGAGACAGGAGTCTCAAGGGGGCTGTGGACCAGCTAGCCTGGCTTCCGCAGCAGTGAGTGGAGAAACTACCTCAGTCAGGGTGGAAAGGTGAAGGCTGACACCCGAAAGTTGTCTTCTGGGCTCCACACATGCTCTGTGGCATTTGCATGCCACACCTACGTACAAGTTTGCACACTCATACGCTCAGACATCACCCAGGTAAATATATGCACACATACACAGTGATGATGGTGGGGGGGGGGTAGTGCCGCTAACTGCCAGCCACTGCTGAAGAAGCGAAAGAAGGCCTGTGCGAGGAAGATACCTGTCACATCCACTCAGCGGCGTGACAGCGGTGCTCAGTTTCTATCTCGTCCCAAGCTGATTTGTGGATGTAATGCAGTCCCAATCAGAGTGCCATGAGGCTTTTGGGACCATGGACGTTGACAAGCTGTTTCTAACATTTATGTGGAAACAAAAAGGACCGTGTGTCCACAGTAGTTTATAAAAGAGGAATAGACTTGACTCAGGTTACCGGGTTTCACATTACCTGACTTCACCATTGCTATAGAACTCTGGTATATCAACAACAATTAGAGAAACAGCCTGACTTTTAAAAGCAAAGAAAAGATGTGCAGGGCACTCGCTGGAAGTGAACATGAGATGAGATAGCAGCTAACACCTGGTGGACTGTGAACCTGGTGGCTCACATTTCAGCCTGTGTACCTTCTCTAGTATAAGGCTAAGGGGAACCAGAAAGAGACCCTCAGGACCAGTCAGCATTTCCCAGAGACAAGTGTGTAAGACTGGGCAGAGTGAGAAACCGACTGTTGGGGCTTTCTTTACGTAGCGCTCGCTGTGTATGCCGTCTCATTTATTTCTGCTAATCATATTAAATGCCCATTAGTGTCTTTGTCTTACACATGGGAGCCCCGGGACTCAGAGGCTAAGCACCTGGCCCCAGCTGCGCCGCAGACAGCAGGTGGAACTGGGCTACCACCCAGACATCTTGCCTTGCAGAAGATTTGTCTTTTTCTACCCCAGGTGGCCCTGTTAGCACCAGGGACATTGGAGGAAAATGCTGAGGACACAGATCAGCTTGAGTTTCCTTTGATACCTCTTTATGGTCTGAAAAATGCTTTTTCAACCTTCCTGTTGAACCGACAGGAATGGACAGACCTGAGTTGCTGGACCCTTCCAATTCAGCTTTCGTCCTCTTTGCTAGCCTGGAAGTGAAACGTGGGAGCCAGGCTGGGGAGTGCACTACTTTATTAGGAAGATTTTTCTGTGGTCTGGGGTTCTAGCTCATTTCTTTAGGTACGTGCAGTACAACATGCAGACTGAGTTCAATCCCCAGAACCCACAAGAGGTAGGCATCGTGGTCCATGCTTAACACCTCAGCACTGAGGAGGTGAAGACTGGCAGATCCTAGGGCTCAGTGGCCAGCCAGCCTAGGCTAGCCAGCAAGTCCGAGACAAAAGTGACAGACCGTACCTCAAAAGAGCAAGGTGGACTGAGGCATGAGATTGATCTCTGACCACCCCCTTCTCCCATTTTCCTGTGACTTGCATGCAGTTAACACCTTTAATTCAACCAATTAAATATAAAGAAAGTAGGCCCATGAATCTGGGCCTTTGTCATGTCTTGCTAGGGCACCCAGGAAACTTTCCAGTGACTCCCCCTGCCATGGGTCCCTCCTGGGGTCAAGCCTCTTCTAGACCTTATCCCCAGCCCCTCCTGCCTCAGCCCGCCCACTTAACCCTGGTGCTCGGCCCTTCTGTTGGGAGCAGGGTGGGGCGAGAAGGCTAGTGTTGCTGTTCATAGCTTTTGTTCCATTGGCATTGATTGCTCCATATGCTTAGCTTCATTCTTCCAGATTCTTCCCTTCTGTAAAATGAACTTTACCAGGTTGTGTGTGTGTGTGTGCGCGTGCGTGCATGTGCGTGTGTGTATAAATATATGTACAAATATGCATGTGTACACATATAGATATACTGTATTATTTTTGCCTTTATGTGTTCAGGCAAGACATAAGAAATCTTTTAAAGAGACAATTAAAAACTATAAACAAACTGCTGCTCCTCCTTCTCAGAGGCTGCCGAGACTTCAGCTCTTGTTTACGTGCCCTGGCTGTATCTGAGCATGAGGTGTGATTTGAGAACAAGGCTGACAGCACCATTACGGAAGGGGTTTTCTCCAGGGGAATGGCCAGGTCTAGAATAGAACAGCCATCTGCTGCCAGATGGCCAGCGTTCCTCCGCGCTGTGGACTTGACCCAGAGGCTGGCCTTTCCTTTGTGTTTGCATCATTGGAATATCCCCCACGCCTTTGCTCCCTGCTGGCTCGGGACTCTCCCGGCCCCCAAGGTTGCCTCATCCCTTAGGGGTCACACTTGCCTGTGATGGCCTGATGCTGGGGACACCTGGATGATCCAGAGGAAGCCAGCAGCACACTGTATTCATGCAGTGAGGTGGCACCTCAGCCTCACAATACCCAAATTAATTCACTGTCGTTAGCAGCCCTCCCAGCTGAGAAGCCCCAGCAGGCAGGCAGTTCAGAGTGTTCCGGAGGGCAGCTGGGGAGAAGTGGACGCTCCTGCCCGTGGTCCCCTGCCCGATTCACCTAGGCACTTCATTGTCAACTGGCAGGCTTGGGAGGAAGGTGGAGACAGGTGGGTGGGTGCATAGAGGTTGGGGTAATGAAGCCCACTTCTCTTTACATCAGAAAGGAGGGGATGTACAGATGCTCACTACTGAAAGACTCTTCACCTCTCCACCTTGATTTCCCTTCCCTCTCCTGCCCCTGCTTCATCTCTGACACTTTTGTCTCTTCTCATCATTTTAAAAGATGGAATGGTAAGAAAAAAACCGGCGTAACAGACCCCTGCCCCCCTTCCCCAGACAGCAGAGTCACCTTCAAAGAGGAAGTGCGCCCTCCCTCACTGAGTTGTTGGAGTTGCAGAGAGCAAGCTGCAGCCAAGTCAAACAGCAGCAAGAAACCAGGATAGGAATCCCACCTCTGCAACCCCACCTCTGCATCCCCACCTCTGCATCCCCACCTCTGCATCCACCACCTCTGCAACCCCACCTCTGCATCCCCACCTCTGCAACCCCACCTCTGCATCCCCACCTCTGCAACCCCACCTCTGCATCCCCACCTCTGCATCCACCACCTCTGCAACCCCACCTCTGCATCCACCACCTCTGCAACCCCACCTCTGCATCCCCACCTCTGCAACCCCACCTCTGCATCCCCACCTCTGCAACCCTTACCTCTGCAACCCCACCTCTGCATCCCCACCTCTGCATCCCCCACCTCTGCAACTCCACCTCTGCATCCACCACCTCTGCAACCCACCTCTGCACCCACCACCTCTGCATCCCCACCTCTGCAACCCACCTCTGCACCCACCACCTCTGCATCCCCACCTCTGCATTCACCACCTCTGCATCCACCACCTCTGCAACCCACCTCTGCAAACCCACCTCTGCATCCCCACCTCTGCATCCACCACCTCTGCATCCACCACCTCTGCAAACCCACCTCTGCATCCCCACCTCTGCATTCTCCTCTCTTTTCTTTTCTTTTTTGAGGGTCTCACTGTGTAGCCTTGGCTGGTCTAGAACTTGCTCTGTAGCCCAGGCTGTCCTCGAATTCAGAGAGATCCTCCTGCCTCTGCCATTCGAGTGCTGGGATTAAAGGAAGGTCTGTGCTGTATTTATATCATTTCTCACCTCCTTCTCTGCTCCCTAAATTCATAGAGTCATTTTCTGTAATTATTTATAAAATACACACTGTACACACACACACACACACACACACACACACACACACGTGTACACATACGTACATGCGTGCACACATACATATCCATCCATCCTGCTGAGTCCATTTAGTGTTGCTCACATGTATATGCACACTTTAGGGCTGACACTTTTACTCTAGTGTCTGTTCTTTGCATTGCTTGGGCCTCATCTGATCCCTGTGAAGTATCCCTACTTTCTCTGGTGAACCCCATGGGCAGTCACTTTATTCCTGTTTTTAATGTAACATCAATTCCTATTTATCCCCTTCCCTCCTCTTCCCGCCCTTCCCCTTTCCTTTTTTTCCTTGACAGGATCATGCTACACAGCCCAAGCTAACTTCAGACTTACTGTCCTCCTGCCTCAGCATCACAGGTGTGAGCTGAGCTGCCATTCTCTTTATACAGCATTGGCTCTGCATCCCCCAGCATCCTTACACTTTCCTAGGCAATGCTTCCTCTCTCTGTCCAGTACTCATGACCCCCCACTGTGAACTTCCTGTTTCTTCCTGTCTCTGTTACTGACAGCTTAATCCTTGGGCGTGGTGCACATAGGAGGTGTCAGAGCCCAGGGCCGCTCCTAGTTCAGGTGCTAGAGTCCTTGCAGAGGCAGTGAGCCCCCGAGGTCATATATTGAACTGAAAGTGCGGCTGCACTGGGTTCTAGCTTTGCCTAGCCAATTCCTCCTTTGCTCTTACTTTTCTCTGTTGAACTGTCGGGATATTAATGTGTATCAGTTGAGACCAAGCCTGCCTAAGTGTGTCCTTTTGGTAAGGGGGGATACTGGGTCTCACTATGTAGTCCTGGCTGTCTTGGAAGGGTATATTGTTCTTTAAAACAATGGTTCAGACCAGTGATGGGGCAAACAAAATGTCTGGGGGCTACTTCAATAGCCTCTGGGGGTTATTTCAGTAGCCTCCCTCTTTTCTTGTGACATGGTGGCGTAGTGAGCCTCAGGAGCAGCGTGGAAACACGGTGCCTGGCCCAGAGCCCGTGGCAGAGGTCCACGCACCATGTTTTCGTGGTAGAGTGGCCTTTGGCACTTAGGGTATGGGAACTGGTGAAGGCAAGTTCTGGTGAAGGAACTGGAGAAGCCTTCGGCTCCTCAGGCTTGTCCCCCATTTCTTTCTTGATTGTGAACTGCTTGCGTTACCTCATTCAGGTGTGTCATTGAGCGGGATGGTGCCAGGCGGGATGGTGGCTACAGCCAGTCCTGCCTTTCCAGGACACATCGGGGGCAGAACTTTTAAGAGAAGGCTCTAAATCCCCGGCCCCTGAAGGCTAACCCAGAGATGACATGATCACCAGGCCTGGGGCCGCCTCTCTCCTGGGCATTCCATTTTCGGATATAAACAAGCTCACTCTTTTATTGGCTTGTATTATTACTTTATGAGGTAGGCAGGATAGGGATTTATTTTTAAAAGTTATTTTAAGTTTCTTGTTCTAAAAATATGTGCTCATTGTAGAGTTACATGTGCTTTAACTACCCCAGAGAAAACGGCTCATAATATTCTAATATACCTTTCCACATTTTCTATAGTATTTTTAAAAATATGAGATATTGCATCGAGTATGGCTGCCTGATAATCTAGATTTTCCCACCTGCAATAATATTGGTATCATTTTCCCTATATTGGCTATCCTTTAAAAATTGTTATTTAACATTTTAAAAATAATATCTTGATACTGTTTTGGATATGTCACAATTTATGTGATTATTTTGGAAATTTAGGTTGTTTATGAGATTTTGCTGTTAGAAGTTAGGCATTTCTATACTGAAATGTTTAGTCAATTCTATAATGATTTTGTTTTTCACTGTACTTTTAAATTTTATTTTTTAAAATTTATTTATTTTATGTATATGGGTGTTTTGCCTGCATGTGTGTCTGTGTACCACATATGTTCTTGGTGCCCTTGTAAGTCAGAACAGGGCTTCAGATCTCCTTTGACTGGAGTTACAGACAGTTGTGAGCTGCATGTAGGTGCTGGGAACTGAACCCAGGTCCTCGGTAAGAACAGCCAGTGCTCTTAACCATTGAGCCGTCTCTCCAGCCCTCCCTGTACTTTTTATGTGTGGGGGTGATTTGCTTATATGTATGTCTGTACACTGTGGGTATGCAGTGCTCTTAGAGGTCAGAGAGGGCATCAGATCCCTAGGGATTAGAGTTACAGATTTATCTGCCCCTTGGGTCCTCTGGATGAGCAGCCAATGCTCTTAACCACTGAACCATCCCTCCAGCCCCTAGTAATTATTTTATAAGGAATAATTTCTAGAAATAAAATATTGTAGGAATTCTTTTTTTTTCCTCCTCCAGATAGGGTCTCATGTAGCTTAGGCTGATCTTTAACTCTGTGTGTAGCTGAGAATGATCCTGAACTACTAATCTTCCTTATTGCTGGAATTGTAGACCTGTTCTAGCACACTGGCCAAGCATACAGACTTTTTAAAGGCCCTTGGCAATACGTTGAGTACAGCAAAAACTTTCAGAGTTGGTGTTCTGGTTCTTGATTCCTCTGCTCATTGCTGGTACAGCTGCGGGTGCCTGAGCATGCTAAGCATCTCACGTGGACAGCCCCATGCCCTTGAACTAGGGCATGGATTTTAAAGGCACCTCACATGCCTTGGCTGTCCTCATCTCGTGAATAGCATCCCTACTTCTGCTGGTCCCTTGGTGAGGCTCTTGCTTGTTTCCTTGACCGGAGCCTGGATAGAGTAGACCATACAGAGCAAGGAACTCGACTGGCCTCGCTCTGACTGAGGGCCCAGTCTTCCTTATTAGGACAGGAGAAGAATGCCAGTCCATCACCTGCTCTCAGATGGGGACAGTGCATTGTTAGAGCGTTGCAAACACCAGGAGCCCAGCGGTGCCACAAACCCTTCTCATTCTTACCCCGGAGTCAAATAATATGTGGACATGACTACTCGCAGTGCTTTGGCAATAGCCAAGGGCTTTCATAGTCAAACGACACATGAAACCTCAGAGAGCATCCAGCCTTGGCTCCTTATTCTACAGGTTCAGAGACAGAGGCTCAGAGAACCTAATGCTGCCCGTGTCAGCCAGCAGAATAAGCCTGGCAGGTGAATCTCCACGCTCCTGTCTCTGTGCCACATCATTGCTCATGTGTTTCTCCGGTTCTGCTTCATAGTTTTTACCTAACAGTTTTAATATCCTTCTTGTTGTATTTTTCTAATTTGCTTTTCATGGCATTAAAAGCAAACAGAGTCCTGGGAAAATTACAGACACTTGGCTAGATGATTTTGGCTTCTGAATTAGTGAGCCTGGATCATGGGAAATGCAGCACATACATGTGTGCAGTGGACTTTGTGGAACTTCACCCCTCACACCCTTGAGCTCCACACCCTGGTGTCCGTACTCCCTTACTTCCTCATCTTCTAGTATACTGTTCAAGCTCTTGCTGTGTTTACTGTTTATGTTCCTCCGACCTGCAAGCCCCGAGAAGCCTGGATTACTTAAAGATTTATTTATTTTTAACTTTGTGTGTGTGTGTGGGGGGGGTACCTGTATGTCTGTATGTGCACCACATTTGTGTGTGGTGCCCTGAGAGGCCAGAAGAGGGCTTTGGATCCTCCTGGAGCTTGAGTTGCAGATGGTTGTGAACTGCCATCTCGGTGCTGGGATCTGAGCCTGGGTCTTCCTCAAGAGCAGCCAGTGACCTTAACCACTGAGCCACCCCTCCAGCTCCTAGGACGTCTCAAACGTCTTCTCTGTCAGTGCCTGGCACAGAATAGCATTTGGTGATAGTTAGCGAATGAATGGCCTCTGAACTAGGAACAGTGGGGATGCAGGACTGAAACCTAGTCCTATTTTAATTGCCTGTGGAAGCTTGGGCAAGTCTTTCTCCTCTTCTGGTCTCCTCAGCACTGGCTAAAGATTCTTTCTGGTTCCAACATTTCATAAGTCTATTTATTCTTAGTTTTTAAGTATGTGGCAGAATAGAACCTTTTAAAAATTTTCAAATAAAAATTTGTACAGAACCTCAAAATCTGAAGTATAACTGCTCTGATTGAATTGAGAATGGGGGTATCAGGGCTAGACTCCAGTTCTAGGGGGTCCAGTGCCCCTTTTTTTGGCCTGTGAGGGCACCAGGCATGCATATAACACATAGACATACATGTGTACAAAACACCTGCACACATCAAAATAAAAATAATTATATTTTTAAAAAGTGTAGGGCAGAGAAATAGGGAGTATGACATGAGCCCTGGCCACCGGCTGCCTGGTTCATAGAGCAGGGGCTCATGGCACTTAGTTTCACAGACGTTTTCCTAGATTAAATGGGAAGGCTGGAGCTTGTGCTCAGCACATACAAGGCCCAGAGTTTAATCCCCAGCGTAGTAGACAGACAGGCTGACTGACTGACTGACTGACTGACAGACAGAATAAAAAATGTAGTGCATTGTCACTGAGTAGAATTCTCTTTGTAGTCACATAGAATTTGGTTTTTGGTTGTTTGAGACCAGGGTCTCACTATGTATCACTGGCTAGCCTGGAGTTTGCTGTGTAGATCAGGATAGTCTTGAACTCACAGAGATCTACCTGCCTCCCCCTCCTGAGTGCTGGGGTTAAAGGCCTTTGCCGCTGTTCCTGGATGTCACATAGGAATTGGAAGGAAATCCTATCGGAAAAGATGCGGTGTGGCAGGATGGAGGAGAGTTTGTCTGTCTGTAGATGCCTTTGCTTGACTATTATACAAAAGAAAAATCAGGCTAATTGTTTTCTTGTGTAAAACAATTCATTAGCAATTTTATTAGCAATCCATTTGGTCAAGGTTACCTAGTCTACTTAAACCATTCTTGTAGTTACATTTTTTTTTTTTTGGTTTTTTCGAGACAAGGTTTCTCTATGTAGCTTTGCGCCTTTCCTGGAGCTCACTTGGTAGCCCAGGCTGGCCTCGAACTCACAGAGATCTGCCTGTCTCTGCCTCCCAAGTGCTGGGATTAAAGGCGTGCACCACCACGCCCGGCCTTGTAGTTAAATTTTTAACCACTCTGTGTATGTGTGGGGTGAGTGCATGGGAGGGGGCGGTACCGTGGCACTCAGGCGTTTGGAGGTCAGACACAGCGCTGGGTCATTGGCTGTCTCCTTCCACTGGGTAGGTGGTACGCTAACCTCAGATGACCACGCATGGGGGCTTACCACCAATCCCTTTGGCTAGCCCCAACCAGTGTGCTGTTGTCTGTGATTCTTCTTCCGTGAGTACAGATATCATATGACCTGAAGACCTGCTTGCTCTGGAGTCACCAGGGAGGAAGGTACCTGTGTTCAGGCTCATCGCTGTCCGTCCATTGAAGTGGACCTTTGTTGAGGTGACTAGGGAGCTGATACCTACATGAAGCAATGGGCCTTACCAGGGGAGGGTTGTCAGACATGGGGTTCAGTAGGTCAGTGAGTTCGAATTCAAGGTAAATGACAGTGCAGTTTCTTGTCTCTGAATGTGGAGCCACATGGAACTCTAGGTTAGCAGCTGAGAGGCAGGCTAAGCTAATATTTACCTGGCTCTGTGATCTGAACTGTTTGAGGGATGGTTTAGCTTGTTTGAATTCGAATATCCAATAATAATCAAGAGAGAGGGAAAGCTTTTGTTTTGTCAAGCACATATTTACTGTGTATTACATTATCTTTTATTAATACAGCAGCTCAGGAAACATTGAGATGAAATTGTCCTTTTCTCGTTGGATTTACGAGCCTTCCTGGATGACAGCTGCAGGGCCCTTTTCTTGAAGGGTCTCAGTACTTAGAAGAACACCATTGTGCTTTTTATCCTTCGGTCTGCCCTGAAAACTGCTGTGTCTTGTCAGTCCATGGAGCATTTAGTGATACATTTAGAAGTTTAAGCCTAGTGGTCCTATGTCTAGCAGAAGTTTCTTGAAGTCACTCTTATAGGAAGAGTAGAACTACTTTGTTGATGGCTATAACTGATCACTGTAACTGATCGGTCCTGTCTGGACTTAGGAGAGCTCTTACAACATCTGGAATTACTTAAACTCACCTTTTCAAAGACAGGATGAATTTAGAATCTAAGGATCCAGCAGTGAGGACTACCCCAGGCCCCTGCCTGCCCAGCTTGCAAGCTGGGATTCTCAAAACAGCATAGCTTTTCTTTGCTTGATGTTAAAAAGCACAGTTGCCCTTTGTATTCCCAGGGCATTGGTTTCAGGACTCTCTGGAGACATCAAAATTTGAGAAGGCTTAAGACTCCTGTGTCAAACGTAGTCTCAAGTCCCATATGTAATATGTAGTGTTTGTGTGTACTGTATATGTGCCATCCTGTGTACTTCAAATCAGCTCATTAATTTTTTTTTTATGTTGTGTATGAATGTTCTGTCTGCATTACCTGTGTGCAGTGCCCAAGTAGGCCAGAAGGGGGCATAGATGCTCCTAGGACTAGAGTTACAGATGATTGTGAGCCACCATGTGGGTGCTGGTAATTGAACCTGGGTCCTGAAGAGCAGTCAATGCTCTTAACTACTCAGCATCTCTCTAGCCCTGAGCTAGACTAAATATGGGTCCTGTTGACCATGTGTGCTTTCTTGTGGCCTGAGGAACTTCAGTCCAAATCTACAGGAAACTTGCTTCTCCAGTGCACAGACCCTAACTTTGCACTATTGTATTTTTTCGGTATTTATCATTGTCTAGTGTGCTGAAAGAAAACTGCATTTCACTCCTAAAATTAGACCTTGCCATTGACTTTTGTTCTAGAAAAGTAGGCATTTCAAAATCAAATAATTGCAGTGAAGATGTAATAGTTAAACTCAGTGCCTTGGTTTCGTTTCCTGTTGCTGTGATAAAACACCCTGGCAAGAGCAACTTACGGGAGAACACTTACTTCCACTCGCAGTTCAGGGGTACCCTCCCTCACGTCCATCACGGCGGGCAGTGTAGGGTGTGGGTGAGAGCAGCAGGGGCTTGAAGCAGGCTGGTCACGTAGCATAGAATCAGGAGACGGAGAAGGGGAATGCAAGCTAGTGCCTGCCTCATTTTACTCTGTACAGTCCAGCATCCTCAGGCTGGTCCCAGGACACCCATCTCTTACGAGCACTCTTTGCTACATGGTTGTTCGTATCTTTAAAAACCTAATGGTACTCTATGTCATGGTCACAGATTGATTAATATCCATCTAACAACCCATTGTCCTGTGTGCCATCAGCAACCTTACTTGTCTGTGTCCCACATCTTCAGTCCTCTGTATCTAGCTCCATTCCCGCTCTGAGCAGTAAGAAACCCAGAAAGGTCCTCACAGTAGCTCTGGACAGAAACTAGGCTGTATAAGGTTCTTTTTTTCTCTCCATTGGCAGAGGTCAGAAATGCCTGGATAATTCTCCACCAGCCCTTTTCTCCTTAAACTGGTCTTCTTTAATTTATTATTCAGGGCTAAGCAAATCCCACCTTGAGCAATCTCCCATGTGCCCCCACACAGTTATTTCATCTTCATAAAATGTCTCTCTCCATTTTTTTAATTTAGTGACTGCAGTGGTTAATCTCCATTGTTAACTGGAATGGATTTGGAATCACCTAGAATACCCCACCCTTGTGTGTATGTGTGCGTGTGCGTGCGTGCGTGCGTGTGTGTGTGTGTGTGTGTGTGTGTGTGTTTGTGTGTGTGCATGTTCATGCATGCATTTGCAGAGAGAGTTAATGGAGGAGAGAAGGCCCACCCTGAGTGTGGGTGGCACAGTTCTGTGGGCCGGGGTTCTAGACCGAATAAAAAGGAGAAAAGGAAAAGGTGAGCTGAGCGCCATCCTTCATCTCTGCGCTTCCTGACTTGGGGACTCAATGTGAAGAGTTGCTCATGTCCACCCCCTCCCCCAGCATACCTCCAAGCGTGATGGACTGTATTCCTTCAAGCCAAAAAACCCCCTTATCCTCAAATTGTCCTTATCAGGTGTTTGGTCTCAGTAATGAGATAATTAACTAATACAGGGACCTCTTGGACATTTATTGCTCTTTTATCCCCCCCCCCCTTTTCTATTTAGAGTGCCTTCTCCAAGAAAGAGAAAGGAGACTGAAAGGAACAGAGGTCCTAACTGGTTCTTGTGAGGGAACACTTTCTGAAGTGATGAGTTTTCAGCCTCAGGGCAGAAGAGACTTTTATTTAGAAATGAAGGCCCCTGCAGGCTGCCCTCCTCAGGGGCTTCTGAGCACAGCGCCCCCTGCTGCATCAGAACCAGTATTTCTGTCTTTCTTCCCTCCTTAGTAAACTTGCTTTTCCAGAATACCAGCATTCAAGATCCATTTTATGTGTTGGGGGAGGGTCTGGGGGTGTAGCTCAGTTCGTAGGTTGCTTGCCTAGCATGGATGAACCATGTCTTCCATCTGCAGAACTGCATGACCTAGCATGGTGGTACATGCCTACAAGCTTAACAATTGAAGGGTAGAAGCAAGAGGATCAGAAGTTCAAGTGCATCCTTGGGTTTGAGGCCAACTTGAGATACATGAGATCCTGTCTGAAAACTTATTTGTCTTACCCAATGTTAATTTAGTGAGCCACGATGTGGGTGCTGGGAATTGACCCCAGGTCCTCTGGAAGAGCAGCCAGTGCTCTTAACTACTGAGCATCCCTCCAGCCCACCAATGTTGTTGTTGTTATTGTTGTTGCCATTGACAGATTTAGTTGACACCTGAGTTCTTTACTGTTTTTACTGTTCAATTAGCAGTTTGGATGTCCTAGGGCAGGGATTCTTGAATGTCAGCATGTATTGGGATAATCTTGAGGATTTGTTAAAATGCCACGTGCTCAAACCCCAGAGTTTCTCCTCTTTTGGTAGATCTGGGATGGAGCCTGAGAATCTACTAGCTACCAAGTTCCAGGTGCTACTAGTACTGCATACCTGAGCCCCATGCTGAGAGCCCGGCCTCAGGGTTCGTGGCCCTCTGCAGTGAGGCTCCCGGGCAGTGTTCCGCACAGTCCGCTCTTTGGTTCAGGTGCACCCAGAGTTTCCTGCAGTGTGGACTGAGTTCCAGGATGCCACTGCTCTCACTGCTTGGCCTGTTTGACCTCTAAAGTCAGACTTCATTTAAGGACTATAACCATATTTTATTACTCAGTTTCTCTAGCTCTCCAAATTAGGTAGGGCATGTGAACTGGATGTTGGGTGTGTTGTATTGTGAGCCTGGCATATTGTACATAATTTCTAAGCCTTTCATAAGAACAAGGCCCTGGGTTTTGAGTGGAATACATCATTCTGCATGACACTGTGAAGTAAGCCTAATATTTTGCCCCCCAGGTCCCTTCCAGTAGTAGCCTGATCTTCCTCGCAGATCAGCAATTCATTAAAAGCATTCCTGTTATTACAGTGGAAAGCTAGGAAAGGAGAGAATTGTTTCCTTGGTAAATTTTACTTGGCAGTATTATTGATTAGTCGTTGTAGTACCCGAGCTAGTCTTAAAACAGATACCTGAACCACCGAGGCAGGTTACAAATGGTCATGGGTGCATGGGTGATGATGTTATCTAGTAAACTGCAGGTTCAGATGGAACAGGTACCGTGCTGAACCAGGAGACTGAACAGAGGGAGGAAACACTTACATGGTTTACATAACTCTTCCTCGAGACTGTTTTATCAGCGCCACAGCCACAGCCATCACTGTGGTGAGGCTGATTGACACGTATCTGCCATAGAGCTTCACCCTTTAAGGGCCCTTCGCTATCACCCTCCTTTAATCCTTCCAATGGTGAAATGACATTGAGATGAAGGAGGCTCTGGCTTCTGAACTGCACACCTAGCAGGTGGCCTGGCTGCAGAGTCCTGTCCTCTGGGTCGGCCTGGATCTGGCCTCCTTGCACAGTGTAGCTTTCCTTTGGCTGGTCCTCCTTCAAGCATGTGTGATCTTTAGCCCCTGCCTGAGTTACTTATGGGCAGAAGAGTTAAGAGCAAGCTTTGTATGAGTTGTCTGTGCTCTTCAAATGTCATTTTCTGGCATGCGGAATGGGTGGATTCTGTCTCTGCCATCTCCACCCCCCCATGACTGCAGCCATTTGTTTTCGTCTTTAGGACAGGGCTGGGCCAAGTCTTCTTTGGTCAAACAAATGAAAGGTTGTCAGAGCTTTATCTGGGCTGTTGACCCTGTTCTGCCGTCCCCAAGTGCTGTGTGTTGTTACTCATGCCTGCCTCCTGTCTTCACGAGTTCCTGGAGGATCGAGTCCTGCCTCGGTGCTGCCAGTTCTTTCTTGATGGTGGTAGAGTTTGGGGTTCAGGTAGGGGCCGGAGGGTACCATCCGTTGAAGGTCTACTCTGTGCCAGCCACTTCATCTACACCTTGTCATTCGATCTGCACCCCATCTCTGTGAGCATTACCTGCTGTGCTGATGGATTTGATAGAGGGACAGAGCTAATGAGTGATGGAAGTGGGCTCTCATTATGCTTTGCTGAACTCTAATCCTGTATGTATTTCACTGTACTTAGGGCTTAGACTTTGCCCTAGAAGCTTCAAGCTTTTTATTTATTTCCAGTGTATTTATTAATGGTTTGTATTTTAGCCATTGCTAGTCATAGGAGAGGCGGTCCCCACGCACATGGTTCTCCCTCTCTGATAGAGAAGAAGAATCCTGAGTATGTAAAGTGTTAGAGAAATGATAGGGGGAGCCGGTGGGATGGTTCAGGGGGTAAAAGCGCTTGCTCTCAAGCCGGAAGAGCCGTCTGCAAGTCCTAGGACTCACACAGTGGAAGGAGTGAGCTGATTCTCTCCTCCTCTGGCCTCCACATGCATCCCATGGCACTCATATACCCATATACATACCCCACATCAATCCATAAGGTGCAGTAAACAGAGGGGGGCGAGAACAGTGGTGATGATGTGCATCAGGCCAGCATGATTTAGTCCAGGATAGGGTGCCAGTCGAGGGAGACCTCATGGAGGGGGAAGCATTTAAACCAGACCTGAGCAACAGAGCATGAAAGACACACACAGACCAAGGGTAGGACCACGTGGGAGCGGGCCAGTGTTCTGCTGCCTGCCTGTCACAGTGCCCGACACTTAATGGGTTTCCCATGGATGTTTGCTGAATGAATACATGAGCGGGGTGCTGGGGAAAACTCATTTGCTTCTTACATAATAACTTAAGTTGTCCTGGAATGTGTCACAGTTCCAAATAGCTTCCCCCAGCTCCTCCTGTTGGTCCGTTGTTTTGGATTTCCTTGCTATATTTTGAATGTCCACACACGTGTTCCATCTTTCCTTTATGCCATGGGGTGTCTTCCTGCTTCAAAGAGATCAGAAAGGGAGCTGTCCTATTGTCTTCAGAGTGGCTGTGTGGAGCATGAGGCTTGAAATAGAGGCAGTTATTTGATTTTTGCCCCCTCTGGGGATCTGACAATTGAAAACAAATGTAGAAAGAGCCCCAAAGGAGGTCCCCACCACCACCACCAGGGGCATGCGAGACGACAGTACTGGTTATTGGTGTACTTGGATGATGCACTTATGTAAGTGGGTAGAAAATACAGGCTATTCCATCCGTCAGCTCGCCTTACTTAAGTGATTTTACACTCCCCCAAGTGGGTGGCCCAGAGAGGCTCTCGAACTTTGTCTTTGCAAAAGTCCTAGTTCCTGGCATAGAATTCTGTAGATTGAAGTTCAACAAATGTTAATTCATACAATGAGACAACAAAAACAAACACCATTCAGATTCTCAAAAGTAAATAAATCCTGTCCTGAAAATTCTGCTAAGAGTAGCACACATTACAGGGCTTGGATGGGCTACAGGGCCGGCTTGTTAGTCTGTTCTTTGGTCCAGGAAATATTCTAAGCCTGTGAGCCCTAATTTTCCCACGTTGCGGTCTTCCAATCCCCTGGGGTCTTCTCCTTCCTTTCTTGCCCAGCTCACAACGGTTCAAAGGGCAGTCTTGACAGCCGTCAGGGAAACTGAGTAAATGGCCATGGGCTTTCCTTTGCTGCCCGGCTTTTCTCATTGGTCGCTTTATGAGGATTTCATGGAGAACTGCTGGGTGCAGTGTTCAGGCCATCCCAGTTTAGACAGGCTTTGCAACCCTTTCCCCCCAGAGCTTACAGCCTGGGAGAGACAGATGAAAGTGTGTGGCACGAGGTAGTGTGCCTGTTGCCGGGGTTGCCCGACGAACCCAGGATGTCACAGACCGCATCCTAGAGACAGTGACTGTCAGCTCCGCCAGAGTCAGCTCTTAGCAGTGCCTCCCAAGGACAAGTGTCCCTCCTTCTGTAAATGGCAGCCCCTGACCCCTGCCAATGACTCTCACGGTAGTCTCCCCACTCCCTGCTGCACAGTAAGAGAAGTCTTACTCACGGAGAGCAACCGTGATCAGTTCTGTCTCCTCTCTGTTTCTTAGATTCTACATAGAGTTGGGAAATCTTGACGATTGATTGGGGGAGGCTGAGTAGAACTGTGGCTAATGCTTACAAAGGACCTCACCGTCTCTGTGAGGTTTCTACTCATAGTTTCCAGGAAAGTTGGTGGGGAACTCAGGCCCTACAATAGTCATGTGATCCTGAAACTGTGAGCTGGAGGGGAGGCTTCAGTGTGTGCAGGGGGGTTTCTGGAGCATGCCTTTCAGGCTTGTTAGGTTTCTGTTTCTGTTTTTGTTTTTATGTCATTTACTAATTGTGACATCGAGGGCACTTCAGGAAGAGACCCCTTTCTTACATGCTGGAACTTGCACAGTCAGCAAGCCCCAGCCTCCCTTTCCCACATTGCTGAGACGTGGGCCAGCTAAACTGTGTCCTCACATAGGGGGTCATGTGGCCAAAGGTGAGCAGTTCTAAGCATACAGTGAACTCAGGTCGGGATTCATAGTAACCGAGCAAATGGCCACCTCTCATCTGCAGGGACAGGGAGAGTCCAAGAGGCTGCTGCCCAGCACCACAGAGTACCTTAATGAGCCAAGGATGTAGACTCCAGGCCTGTCTCCACACCTTATTGTCTGAGTGACGCTTTCTTAGCTAAAGGCTCACCAAGCCGGAAGCAAGGTCTGCGCCGCACAGCTCTTTGGTGTGGCCTCCCCCCTCTTGCCCTTCTTTTTCACGGGATGGTTTCGGTGGGCTGTGGCCTCTGCCACCTCTGCCGGCCACCCAGTCATAGCCATCCTGTCGTAGCCTGCAGAGGATCCTGCTGAAAGAGGTCTCGTCCATTGGATCCCAGCTGGGCCTGAGGTTCTGGCAGGGGAAGGCTGCCCTGTGACTGGGGTGGCAGTAGGCAGCAGGGCTGTGGTTTCTGAGGTGACCTCTTTGCTGATTTTAGAGCGGCATGGTGCCAGCGGGCAGCGTTTCAGGACAGAAGGCTCCAGAGTCACTAATGCTCGCTTCATGGTTAGACTCCCGTGCATAGTTAGTATTTTTAAGCCTATTTGAGCTAAAGATTTCAAATTTAGAGACTCTTAAGTCATTGACAATGTTGTCTGGATAGCAGCTGAGTTTCAGAGGATCCTGCAGCATTTCCACCAGGCACTCCCTCGTGGTCATCAGTTACCAGTCACTCAGTGAGCTCTTGTGGCGTGTATCCCTTCTCCAGCTCCTTGTAGAAGATGCCATCATCACCCAGGGTTGGCCTAGATCGTTCTAGAGGCCCTGTTACATACAGAGAATAACATACCATAGCATGTTTTTGTTTTGGATAAGTGTGTTTATCAAACCAAAGTAAAAGAACTAAAGCAGGGGAGAGTTGGCAAAAATACTGTCCAATCACAGAGGTATCTTTCAGAATTCTAATGGGGAAGCCCCCTTTAGGGTGGAATTCCTAGTTGAAGAAGAACCAAGCGAAGCCGAGTGTCTCTAGGACAAGGCTTCCATGCAAAATAACAACCAGAGATCACCCTGTGAAATTGGGTGCTCGTGACATCTGGCAAGAGCTGACAGAAGCAGAGACAGTCAGATGAAGTTCTCGATCGATCGATCTCTCTCTCCTCGGCTGAGAGTCCTGGGGTGAACTTCCTTTGGCTGACTTCCACACTGTTGCACTCTTATCTCATGGGATAAACGATAGTAACATCTGCTAGAAATGGTTCACTTTCTAGCAGTTCTCCAGGGCATGGTGTTTTTATGCTTAGGCTGCTTTGCTGTTCTCCCTCTGTGTCACAGAGTTGGGGGGGGGGGCAGGTGCGTCTGGCTTATTCCAGACAAGGGCCTTGGAGGATACTTGGAGACAAGCATGCTTGGATCTGAAATGGGGAGGAGGATCTGCCTGTAGATTCAGCTCCTTGGTAAGCTTGTACAACTCGGGACAGTTTACAATGTAGTATACAATACAGTTTAGACTAGTGGCATTCAAACATGAGTGTAAAGAATCACACCGGATCTAATTAAAATCTGGATCTACACTGGATTGCTGGCATGCTTCCAGCAGAGCCGGTGCTGTGGCCCAACAGCCGTGCTTGGGTGGAGGGGCAATTGCTGAACATCAGGCATAGAAGGGATCTTACAGATGGACCTCCTAGTCTGTGCCTGTGGCCCAGAAAGAGACAACAGTTCAGAGCAAGAGGCTGCACACTAAATTAGCAGAGGAGATGACGACGCAATCTTAGGTACCAGTTTCCCTTTGTGTTGTATATATGCTTTTCCTTTGCTGGCCTGATTTCTTTGAGTCAGGGTCTTGCTTTGTGGTCCAGGTTGGCCTTGGCCTTTGTGATCTTTCCTCTTCAGCCTGGAAGGTGCCACTGTTCTAGGTATCCCCACTATGCCCGGCTCCTCTGCAGAGCTGGAAGAGGAAAGGGGCAGAAATGAGGTTTCCTAGCTGCATGCTCAGGTTCAGGGTGACCTCGCAGAACAGAGGGCTGAGAGGCTAGCTGTGTCTGGGTATGCCTGGGACCCTTCCTGCTTGGCAATGTGAGACTTCTCTGTGTGGATCTGAGAGTGCCCCTTCATGCCAGGCTCGATGCTCAGCAGTGCATGTTGATGAGGACTTGAGTTTCCTCCTCACTGGACAAGGGGAAGTACGTGGTGCCAAAAGATACCAGATGGCTGAGTATCCAGATTGCACTGACTCTTAGATTCTAGGAGCTAATGGGGTCTAGGCCACTGAGCCAGCCACTAGACTTCAGAATGTGGTTAACGTTTAGACGCTCAGAAAAAGTACTGAGTGGCAAAGGGGGGGGGGGTCATCTGGAGAATGGGGCAGGTGAGTTTGACCTAGAACCAGGAGAAACAGGGCTAGGGGCCTGGAGTATCAGGCAGTAGTAGTTCATTCATCAGGGAGCAGGTGTATTTGGAGCGGGAGGGGCTTAGGAACAGATAATCTGCAGTATTCCAGGCATATAAGCAGACTTCATTCCAAACATATTTCTTGTGGGCTTCCTGTTTTGATAGACGTTGAGCTGTGCTCAGGGACATAGAAGGAAGCCCTAGAGTGAGCCGTGGTCTCAGGAAAATCCGGGGCAGATTCTGCATACAGGTCCTCTTTAGACGTTGAGGCAAAACAGAACTTTGGTCTTAGGGGATTGAGTTATGTGGAGATTCAGAGAGGAAGCAAGTCAAGGTCATACTTTCTCAACCTCTGGCCCAAGGCTGATCTCGATTCTTCAGTGAGACAGATGCACCTTGATAAAAACCAAGGAATAAGGGCAGCATGGGGATGGAAGCATGCTGAGACTTAGGGACTCTCTGTGGAGGTCAAGGATGGGCCTGCAGGTATGGCCACCTGCTGTGCCCAGGCAAGCGGGCCCTGGGCTGCAGGGGGAGAGGAGTCACAGAGGCTTACCACTTGCTTACCTGCTTACCCTTTTACCTTTGACCTTGCTTGTGAAGCTACCTCGTTCTGGAAGTTTCTGGGGGCTATTGGAGCAGTAGAGATGGCAGATAGCCTGCCTCTCTCGTCGTCTGTACCAGGGTGTCCTGAAACCTCCTAGGGTCGATATGTCATTGGGTATCTCCTTATACAGGCTGGTGACTGATACACTCACCGGGGAGGGGAAAAGAAAAAAAGAACTGAAGTGCACTTCAAACCACAGGCCAGCCAGAACTGGAATGGACATCGCAAGGCCAAGCTGGGAGAATTGCAGCATTGGGGTGCCATTAACAGTTGAGGGGGACAATGCCTGGCACTTAGTAGGCCTGCAGTAAATGTTTGGGGGCTGAGTAGGTGTTAGCAAAGTCCTTTCCAGTCCACGAAACACTTTGAGGCTCACTCTGTTCTCAGCCATTGGGAGCTAGGAGGCACTTTGCACCCTCCATATAGCACCACAGGCAAGAAGAAGGTCCCCTCTTTGCCCAGCACGTGACTGGGAGTGTGGGGCTGCCACAGGAGCTGAGGTTCTGGCCTCCTGCTCCCTCTCAGACAGCTCATGAAAATGTGAACAAGACCTTGCTGTTGTACTCTGGAGTCTCGGTACTGAGTCAACCGATTGTGTGTGTGTGTGTGTGTGTGTGTGTTTCAATGCAAAACTTTTTGAAAAGGGAAATGTGCCTCTCTGTGTGCATTTTTGCCAGATTGAGCCCTTGGGTCTCTTTATTTTTAATAAGGAAGAAACGCTGGGGTCTGGAACAGCTGAACCGAGCATCACTGCTGCCCTACTCATTAGAGGGTTCTGTCTAATTAGATTGAAACCGGGGAAGGAAGCAGTGGCAGCGGCCATTTTGTGTGGGGCCGGCATGTGCTGTCCTGAGCCTGCATCCTGCCCTGTCTCTTCTTCGCTGCCCTTGCTCTGCACAGGCCACTGAAGGGAGGCTTTTCTCAGTGGGCAGCGCGGTTTCTTCTGCCAGGAGTGTGTGCCTGATGAACAGCTGGCGGGCACATTTCTGGGACTTGAGAGACATCGCGAATTATTCCCTTTTCCTTGGTGTCCGGTCTTGTAGGACAGAGAGACTATTGCTTTATCTTTGAGAAGAGATTAAATGCAAAGCATTTTTCTGGAGTACCCAGAGGACCTTGGGTTCCTGTAAATGGCTTTAAAAAAGAAGAACACCTGAAAGGTTTTCCGTCGCTGCAGCTTGAGCTCCGAGTTTGTGTGTAAGTGGCAAACTGCTGGCCCCGATCCCAGCCAGGCTTTGTTGGAGGTTGTTCTGTCCACTCATCAGTGGTGACTGTGACCTCTGGGTTCCCTCACTTTGGTCAGATCTTTCTGCTGGAATTTTCCACATTCGCTCTGCTCTGTGGCTGCTCTAATGGAAAGGGAACGAACGTGGAGAAAGAAGGCCTTTGCTGTTGGGAGCGCTGTGCGTATGCTGGCCAGGAAGGTGTGCAGCTCCCAGGGCCGGCTGTGGCTTCTCTGGGGGCTTTGTGCTCTGGAGCTGCCTTGCTTCATTCTTCCTCTTTCTTCATGGCCTCGTCCTTAGCCAAAGCCGAGTCCCTTTATTACTGTTTTGCCTCTGTTTATCCACACAACCCCCCAATGTCTGTGCTGTTGGTAGAACCCTACAGGGCTTCTCAGTATCACAGGGAGAAATTCCGGATCCCAGGCAAAACAGACAGGCTCTGCTTGGCTCCTGCTCTCCTCCCCTCTCGTAGCACAAACCTGCTTGTAACTGGAGACACAGTTCCCAAACACGACAGTTCTAGTGCTGGCCTCTGCAGCTGCCACACCTACCCTTCCTTAGACACCGTTTAGTTCTTAAGATCCTATTTCTTCCTTTCTGATGCTTTTCATTTATGTCAGGGCGAAACTTGGTGCTTGCTCTCCACTGCGTGCTGACTGTAATTGAGATGCATTCCCCGCTAAATTATTTATCACATAATTCTGCAATCATTTCCTTGAACGTTTATCACTTTCTCCTACCCCAGATTCATTATGTCAGCTCCATTCACTAGCTGACTGCTGTTGGGTGGCCCACCGTCTCTCACTCGAGCTCCGTGAGTAGAGGCTTCTCACGTGCTGGTGTTCATTTCCTTCTCCCTGAGTGTAAGGGTTGTTATCGTCCACACTTTACACACCAGGAAGCAGGCTTGGAGGTTTAAGGGACTTAGCAGAGCTGGGTACTGGGATGTGCTGGCACCCTGTGAGAGGCTTAAGGCCATTGTGATACAGCCTGCCTTCAGGGAGCTTGCGGTCTAACATCCTAGGATGCCAAGTTCATGATCAGTGCTTTGTGAACCTTTCTTGAGGAGACATGAGCAAACATTTACTTACCTCAGGCAGAAATGATTCCATTCACGTGCAGTATGGTGGGCCAGAGAATTTAATTGGGGTTTCTTTCTTAAGTATAGGCTACTTACAAGTACTGTACCACTGGGGGAGTGGGGAGTGGAGTCTCCCCCAGAAACTATTAACTGCCTGTGACTCCTCAGGGGGAAAGTAAGGCCTTGGGAGCCTTGGGGCCCGAGCTGTGCAGGCCTCCTGCAGGCGATCACAGCCGAGAGAGTGGCGCCAGGTCATGCTCTGAAGACAGCATCTCACCAGGAGGTTGTTCTAGGCACTGTGGAGGCAGGAGGCTGCGACTTACCTTGTACACATGCATCACCCAGCGCTGTATTAAACTGGAAACGTCAGCCATTTTTGCTCACTCTCTAAAGACTCCCTGGCCTATGTACAGCACTCTTTTTCCCAGGAGTCTAGAGTCTTTACCACCTCCACCCTTCTCCACAGATCCCTCCCTTAGTGTAAGAAATGTGTGTGAGGGTGTGAAACCCCCACTTAGTGTGAGAGATGTGTGTGAGGGTGTGAAATCTCCCCCTTAGTGTGAGAGATGTGTGTGAGGGTGTGGAACCCCCCCCTTAGTGTAAGAGATGTGTGTGAGGGTGTGGAACCCCCCCTTAGTGTGAGAGATGTGTGTGAGGGTGTGGAACCCCCCCTTAGTGTGAGAGATGTGTGTGAGGGTGTGAAGGTTTCTGGAGTCCAGAAGTCTCTGGGGATCGCCCTTGTTCAGCTCATTTGTCATTGTCTAGGCTTCCTGGAGCGTTTCCATCCTAGGGAATTTTTTCTTGGCCCCAGGACAGAACTTCTAAGAACATGTCTCAGGACCGGGCGCTCTGGCACTCTGTTCCTCTCGCCCCACTAGTGCCGGCCAACCTCTGGCGTGCTGGATCCCGCCCTGCTAGTGGAGCAGAGGGCACTGAGGCATGGCCTCCGCTCTCTAGGGATAGCTTAAACTAGGCCAGGGACGGAATCCCAGCTAAGCCCAGAGGTGATCCTCGGGCCTGTTGCAGAGTGAGACCAGAGGTATACAGCAATGGATAGACAAAGGGAGACGGTGGCCGAGGACAAGGAAACAGCAAAATGCCAGCTGTTTGTCTCACGTTCTGAATCCACATGTGTTTGTGCATATCCTCTGCCTTCCCAGGAGCCCGGAGTCTGGACTGCCTCCACCCTGGTTTACAGAGCCACGGTCAGCCTGAGAGTGTGGCTCAGCCAGAGAGGAACACACATAGTCATGGGAAGGGCGAGATGTCTGAGGTAGGATCTGCGAGATGTGAAAGAGCCGTCTGGACTCATTACCCTTTCTTGTCATTAGAAGAAATGCCACAGTCCAAGTGTCAAGCCAGGAAGGGGCCCCACAGGATAAGGGTTTTATTCTGTACTCAAAACAAGGGAAAGGGCAGTGGAGCTGACTCCGTGGGTAAGGTGCTGCCGTGCAGACACAAGGACCTGAGCTCCGATCTTTTGTCACCGGCCTAAGAAGAGCCCAGCACGGGAGTGCGCGTCTGTAACCCTAGCATTAGAGGGCTGGAGACAGGTGGAACCTCGGAGCTTATTGGCCAGCAGGCCTAGGGAATTGTTGAGGTCAGGTTTAGTGAGAGACTGTCTCGAAAACTAAGGTGAGGGGTTGGGGATGTAGCTCAGTGGTAGAGCACTTGCCTAGCAAGCGCAAGGCCCTGGGTTCAGTCCTCAGCTCCAGAAAAGAAAAAAAAAAAAAAAAAAACAACTAAGATGGAGGGAGAGCTGAGGAGCTGGCTATGTAGGGAAAGTACTCGCCATAAAGCATGAGAACCTAAGTTTGCACCTCCAGACCCCACGTGAGAAGCTGGCCATGGCCACAAGCCATGTAACCTCAGCTCAGGGAGGCAGGGAGAGGTGGCGCCTCTAGCCCGCCGGTCAGCTAGCCCACGCTGAAAGAGCTCCAGGTTCAGTGAGAGACCCGATCTGAAAATAGGAGGTGGGAAGCAATTGAAGAAGACACCCAGCATCAACCCCTGGCCTCCACGTGCATGGACAAATATGTGCACATACTTGCATGCACACACATGTACACACACACACACACACACACACACACACACACACACACACACACACACACACGGTAAGCCTAGGTCCTAGTTAGGAAACTCTTCTAATTTTCTGGGACACAAAAGGAAGAAATAAAGTGAATGAGGAATAAAATATAACAGGGGTCTCTTAAGCACGTTATACCCAGTGCACAATGGATTATTACTTAATTTTCACAGCCCTGTAGGTCTACATTTATTGTTGGGGAAACTGAGGCTATAGAGCTGGTGGACAGGAGAGCAGAATTTGAAACCAGGCTTGGTGCCAGACCGTGTCCTGATCGTGCTGCTCCCAGGATCTGCAGGCGGAGAACTGGAGAAGCTCCTGAGGGCCTCAGGAAGCCAGAAGCCCACCACGGGGCAAAGTTAGCAAAGTTGCCAGCCACGCCGTGTTACATACACCCAGGAGAAAACCGATGCTCTGCAGAGCCAGGTTCTGTTACTTCCGTCCTTCATCTGAACACGCCTGTCTCTCCCTGGAGGTTCTGCAAAAGCTCCTGTCATTGTCTGATCCTGAAACCCCCAGAAGACTCCTCCATCTTCCTCTGTCTAGTGACGATGGGGATGAATAAACCCAAGACCATTTAGACTAGGCTTCCAGGGCCCGGTCTGAGTTTGTGATCTGTCTTCCTGTCACAGCTCATTTGGGCTCCTTTAATAATTGAAGGCCAGTGTTAAACGGTTGACAGTTTGTCCTTCCTAGACAGGAGCAGTTCTGTGTGTAAGTGATACTCTGCCTCCCAAGGACACGCTTTCCTGAAGTGCGGATGATTCAGCATGACCCAGTAGCTTGGATTTTACTGAGTTCTCTGTTAAAGCCAGCTCCCCCATCTCATGATGGAGACTAGGTGCTTGGAGCTTGGTGCCTACGCCTGGAGTTCCTTGGCTGGGACTTGAGGTGAGGGAGAGTGGGCTGTAGAGATCGTTGATCACTCACTGTCATACTGAGGAGTCTGCATTTTGTCCCCTTAGTACAAAAAGAGGGGCCATGACTGTTCTGAGTATCATCTCTCTTCCATGGGACTGCCATCCCAGGCTGGTTCTAATTGGTTTCCCAGAGTCACGTGTCCTTTCTACTTCCCCAGCCTTTGCGTGAGCTGGTGTCTTGTCTCGTTCTTCTCTGTCCCTCTCTGCTGACCTCTGCTTGCCCTGCCCTGTGCAGCTCAGGTCTTGCTCTCTGCAGCCCCTATCCCTCGGTCTCTGTGTCCCTCTTGGCATCCATCCCCCGTGTGGGAACTGACTGTATGTTTGCCTTATCCCCTCATGGATTGAGGATTCCTGTCTCTAGGAGTGGGGAAATTATAGAACAACTTGAGGCGCCTGGAGCCTTTGCTTCCAGGAAAATAACACTACCAGTAAAGACAGAAAGTAGACCTTCCTTGTTCTGCCCCACACACTGCTCTTGGTGTTTGCTTAGGCTATCCCACCTTCACAGGGGCCTTGGCCTGCAGATGTCACAGGTCACGTGAAGATGTTGGGCTTCTTGCAGCCTTTCATGCTTGCCTTCTGTTTTTGTACTGACTCTTCACAAATGACCAGCTTTGTAATTTAATAATGAGTAGGTTTGAACCTTAAAAAACTGATTTCTTTTAAATTTTGCAGATTCACAGTTTAGCGTTGAGTACAATAATGTATCAGATGTCTGTCAAAATGTAGAACCAACTCTTTTGCTGGAAATAATTACATTTTGCCAAACCCGTTTATTCTGAGAAGCTCCAGTATATTAATGTACGATGCTATAAATGCACGCCTTGTGATGTGTGGATTCAGAGAGGGAGGGTTGGAATGGCAATTAAACCAAGTCAGAGGCACTGGATGGGTGGTAAAAAGGGAAATGGAACATGGCCCTTTGTTAGATGCGTTCCCCCGAAGATAAGTTTGTAATTTGACAATCTAGGCAGCTGGAGAAATTAGCGGCTGCTTCACTGGAGAAGCTGGCCTGATTCTCCAAACTTGCATTTGGAAAATGGAACCGTTTGTTCTCTTTGTGATCTCTGGTTAGAGGGCTTGTTTTTCAGGTCACAAGCAGATCAGGACCTAAATGCACAGCCTCAACTCCTACAGGATAAGTGTGCTGTCTTTGAGGATGGTTGCTTATGGCTGTATCTGATGTCATCTCCTCAACCCTTGGTCAGTCTCAAGTGAAACTTACCTGGATGCCATGAAGTTGGACAGATCTGCTTGCCACTAGCTCCCACCACTGATAGCAACCACTATGCAAGGAAGCCTGTTTCCCATCTGTATATCAGTGTCTTCATCCATAAAATGGATGTGAATCTTAAACAGTCTTAAACTGAGCATCCAAGATATGGATGTCCAGCACTATGATATGCTGGACACTGATTTAGGCAATTGAAAACTAGACAGAAATCCTTGCCCTTAAAGAGCTTAGATTTTAATGAGAGAAGACCTCTATTAAAACCTAGATATGGGGGCTGGAGAGATGGCTCAGTGGTTAAGAGCACTGACTGCTCTTCCAGAGGACCCAGGTTCAATTCCCAGCACCCACATAGCAGCTCACAACTGTCCATAATTTCAGTTCCAGGGGACCTGACACCCATGGCAAAACACCAATGCACATAAAAATAAATAAATAAAAACCCTAGATGTGATAAATAATTTTATAGACTATGTTTGGGGGCAGTAGGAGAAGAAGAGGACTAAGGGTTTAGTGCAGTTGGTAGAGTGCTTGCCCAGCATGCAGGAAGCCCTGGGTCTGGTCCCTAGGACCACCTAAAACCGGGCATGGTGGTGCATGCCTGTAATTCCAGCACTCAGGGAGATCAGGGCTCAAAGTTATCCTCTGCTACATGTTAAGTTTGAGGACAGCCTGGGCTATGTGAGACCTTGTCTCAGAAACAAAAAACACAAAAAGAAGATTCAAAGGAGAGTAGGATAAGGGATCTAGGTAGTTCTGAGAGCAGCTTGGGAAGTAGTTTTAATGGTGCTCACTGAGCTGGTGACAACAAAGAGACTCCAGAGACCTAGTTGTGCAGATGCCTGGGAAGAGCCCCAGAGGGGACCAACCTGACCTGTGGTAGAGCAGCCAGAAGCCAGCAGACTCCAGCAGTCACAGGACAGAAGAGTAAAGGGTTAAGAGGAACTCGGTCAAGACATGATGGCGCTGAGATCTTCAAGTTCATGAGGATTCTGTGAACTGACGTCTGTGAAGCGCCTTGTTTTCTGTTGGGCTTTTCATTTTTTGACGTCTCCGTCACACTCCTAGGCAGGGCCTCCGGGCTTCTGTGAGACTTTGATATCTCCTTTCTCCTGACCCTGCTATCAATCATCCCTTGTCCCCTCCCACCCCTCCCTTTCCTCTTGCTCCCATTGTCTCTAACCTACTTGGTGGCTTCTCACCTGCACAGTCACACCAGCCTCCTAAGCATTGCACCCGCCTCTCCACCACCCCCCTCCCTCTCACCCCCTTCCTCTCCCCGCCATGATGCAATGTGAGGCATCTCTCTCTCTTGCTCGTCACCCTCAGCTGCTAGGCTGTGCTCATTTGTTCCTTCCTCTGTTCGCACATCCAGCGTCTTCTGAGCATCTACTAATGCTCCAAGTCACATGAGTCCTCTCCAAGGGAGGAAACAGACTTGGAAATAATTTTAGTACCAATTCAGAAATGTTTGGTTTTGCCCCAGCTCATTTCCAAAAGGATTTGGGGTTTAACCGTTTATTATGTATTCTGATGAGTAATCCAGAGCAGCTGTCTGTAGATGTCACCCTGGCAGGGACAGGCCTGCCTCGGTAGGGGCTCACTGGCAGTCTTGTGGTGCGACCCTCCCCATCACACCTCCATGTCTCTGTGGAGCGACACTCACGTTGCTTGCTGATCTGTGTTCTGCCCACCAGGTTCAGCTTAACATGGCCCGGCTGTGGGAAGCCTGAGCCCCGGGTCCCAGATAATTTGTCCCTTCCCTGAACTTCCTTCACATCTGCCTTTTGTCTGCTGCTTGGATTTTAGACAGAGAATGGAGGGAGGAAGGGAGAGAGATTTCTTTTTCTTATGAATTCCTTGAGGCAGGAATCAGGACCACTGCTACCACCCATACTACCACACGGCATAGTACCTTTTCCAGAGGACATTCTCAGTAATCTTTGAGTGAGGAGGTGAATGGGGGTGGGGTGTTCCTGGCACCATAGCATCTGCGGATAGATTCTTTTTTTTTTCTTTTCTTTTCAAGACAGGGTTTCACTGTGTAGTCCTGGCTGTCCTGGGACTCACTCTGTAGACCAGGCTGGCCTTGAACTCACAGAGATCCACCTGCCTCTGCCTCCTGAGTGCTGGGATCAAAGTTGGGCACCACCACCACCCGCTAGGGACAGATTTTCTGCGCAGCGCTTTCTCTTATGATGAAGTACTGAGTTCCTAGGGCCCTGCTGGGGCTACTGCCTTTTAGTCCTTCTTGTGCTATAACCTGGGCTCCGGCTGCATCTTCTCACAGAGGCCATGACACAGTCCTTTATACAGGAAGTTCCAGACTGTCACTAATGACTTAGAAACACATGGGTTTTGGAGACCTGTTCCTTCAAAAGTTGGAGATTGCCTTTTTTGATAATTATTTATTATATTTATTTATTATATATCATGTTCTGCCTGCATGTATGCATGCACACCAGAAGAGGACACCAGCTCTCATTACGGATGGTTGTATGCCACTATGTGGTTGCTGAGAATTGAACTCAGGACTTCTGGAACAATAGCCAGTGCTCTTAACCTCTGAACTATTTTTCCAGACTGCCTTTGTTGTTGTTGTTGTTTTGAGATAGGTTTCTCTGTGTAACAGTCTTGGCTGCCCTGGAACTCTCTTTGTAGACTAGGTTGGCCTCAAACTCACTGAGACCTGCCTGCCTCTGTTTCCCAAGCGCTGGGATTAAAGGCGTGTACCACTGCCTGGCTAGCCTGCCTTTAAAAAAAAAAATCTTCCTGAGACAAGGTCTCATGCACTTCAGGCTGGCCTTCAACTTGTGATCTTCCGTCAGCCTCTGGAGTGCTGAGATTATAGTGGTGTGCTGGAGACTGCCTCTTTTCTGCTGTACTCTATCCATACCCAAGGGCAGCTGGCGAGTGCTTAACCCACAAGCCATCACATACTACCACAGGCAACCAGAGGGTAGAGAATGTAACCCAAGAGATAACCAGGTGTGCCACATCATAGCTAGGTGACCTTCAGCATGTTTTTAAAACTGTAAGATAAGAATAAAAATACCTATCAGTGGGCTGAGGAATCACTTAGCATTCGGAGCAGTAGCAAATGACCTTCCACACTTGCATCCCCTGAGTGCCGGTACGTTAGTATGGACGGCTTAGTTGGTATTGCACGCAGGGATCTCCTGGGAACTTCATTCACATGTGAGAGTCTACATTTCTGATATTATTATGCTACTGACCTGGGGACCACACTTTGAGCAGTAAGATCTTAGGACAGTGAGCAAGTTGTAGTGGCATATGCCTGTATTCCCAGCACTCCAGAGGCTGAGGCAGGAGGATTGTAAGCTAGAGGCAAGCTTTGCCTGAGATAGATTGGATGGATGGATGGATGCATGGACGGACAGACGGACGGACGGACAGACAGACAGAGAAACTGACAGGTGGTTCTCAAACCTATGGCCTGTTTCCTTTGTTTGGCCAGTAGCTCAGGCTTATTACTAACTAAGCCTTAAATTTTAAGTTCACTCATATCCCTTATTTACCATCTGCCATGTGGCAGTACCTTTATTGGTATGGTACATTCATCTCCTGCTCCCTCTGCATCTGGCTGGCAACTCCTCTGACTCTGCCCTCCTTCCCATCATTCTCAGTTTGGCTTTCCCACCTAACTTCCTGCCTGGCTATTGGCCTGTCAGCTTTTTATTAACCAATGAGAGTAATGCATATTCACAGTGTACAGAAGGCTTATTCCACAGCATTTTCCCCTTTTTTTGTATAATTAAAAAGGAAGGTTTTAACTTTACCATAGTAAGATTATATACAACAAAAATGGTTATTAAGAATTACAGTTACAAGCCAGGCGGTGGTGGCACACACCTTTAATCCCACCACTCGGGAGGCAAAACCAGGTGGATCTCTGTGAGTTTGAAGCCAGGCCAGTCTGATCTACAGAGTGAGAGCCAGGACAGGCACCAAAACTACACAGAGAAACCCTGTCTCGAAAAAAAAAAAAAAAAAAAAAGAATTACAGTTACATTATTCAGTCCATTTGTGTTTGACAAAATTAGAGAAAATACTCAATTATCTATCCTATCTTGGTGAGTCTAAAGGTTCACATCTAATTTATCTTTTATCATAACTAAGAAAAATATAGCAATGACTATCTAGTCTTCAACCCTGTCAAAAACCCCAGAAGGGTGAAGTGTTACCTAACAACAGGGACATCTTGCTGCCTGGACAGTCATCCAGAGTTCCTCTGTAATGTTGGGGCATCCAACTCTGGCCTACAGGCCTAGCATATCTGACAGACTTTCTGTGAAGCATAGAATTCTGAAGGACTGTCCTACCTTGTCTTGGCAAAGTTTAGCAGTCACCTTTCGTGTGTCCTGCTGGTCCATCCAGTCTGGACAGTAACTGTCAGCAATTGAGGCAAGGGCAGTTTTTTTTTTTTTTTTTGTCCATGTGGCCAGCGTTTGCCATAAAGAAAACAAACTCCATGTGGAGTTTCTTCAGTGTCCATCATCTTCTCTGAAGTAGATCAGTGTTCACAGGAGCAGACATGTCTCACTGCCATGAAAAGCCTTAGGTTATTAAACATATTAAATTCCATATTCTGTAGGTCTTTGAAGTATTTGGACCATATATCTATCTAAATATATGTGTATGACCTTAAAACATATCTAACATGACTATAAGTTTGACTATTATAGATGACTATTAATCCTTATTTCTTAATTACATTTTTTCTTTCTTTATTTTATTTTTAATTTTTTAAAAATTTAATGTGCATTGGTGTTTTTGCCTGCATGTATGTGTAAGGATGTCAGATCCCCTGGAACTCGAGTTACAGACAGTTATGAGCTGCCAATGTAGGTGCTGGGAATTGAACCCAGGCCCTCTGGAAGAATAGTCAGTGCTCTTAAACTCTGAGCCATGGCTCTAGCCCCATTACATTTTTTTCTTTATTAAGAAATTTTTTATTCATTTTACATAGCAACCACAGATTGCCCTCTCTTTCCTACTTCTGCTCCCCCTCCCCCCCCACCTCAGCCTTCTCCCCCCAGCCCACTTCCCATCCCCTCCTCCAAAAAGATGAGACCTCCCATGGGGACTCAGCAAAGCCTGGTACATTCAGTTGAGGCAGGTCCAAGCCCTGCCTGCATCAAGGCTGTTCAAGGTGTCCCACCGTAGGTAATGGGCTCTAAAAGCCAGCTCATGTACCAGGGATAGATCCTGATCCTACTGTATGGCCTGTTTCCTAATCACCTGGAAACCATGGCTTTCTGGCCACACCTCTAATGGTTTATTCATTCATCAGATCTGACATCGGGCCCAAGATTTTACATTTTTAATTTCCCAGCTGATACCCAACCTGCTGCCTCAGGGACCACATATTATCTGGACAAGCTCTGGGATATATTAATAATAACTAAATAATAACAACAGTCAACACTTACAGTTACTGTATGCCAGGCTCTGTGCCAGAGGCGCTTTATATAGTTCCATTTAATTATTTTTTTTCAATACGTTTTCACTTTGTGTGCATAATGGAGGGGGTGTGCACAGAGGTCAGAGGACAACTTTGAGAGTGGATTCTCTCTCCCCACCTTTATCAGGTGGCCAGATTTGTGTGGCAAATACCTTTACTAGCTAGCTCCCATTTAATTATGTTTTGAGTTTATTTTTAATTGACAAGTAATAATTGTTTACATTGGGGCCAAGGAGATAGCTGGAGATCCCCAGCCCCTATGTAAAAATGCAAGCATGGTGCTGTCTCTGTGCAGAGACAGGGGGATCCCAGGGGCTATGGAGGAAGACCACCAGCACTAACGTTTGGCCTCCACCAACACATGCATGAATGCATGCACACATATGTTGTTGGTTGTTTTTTTTTTTTTTTTTTTTTACTCTTTTGGGGCCCCACCATCCAGCTCCCAAATAAATGACGCAAGGAGGCTTATTCTTACCACTGTCCAGCCTTAGCTTGGCTTGTTTCTTGCTTTCCTTAACTTTAAATTATCCTGTCTACCTTTTGCCTCTGGGCTTTTCCTGTTCTCTTACTCCTGTAAATCTTACTCTTACTCCATGGCTTGCTGTGTAGCTGGGTGGCCGGCCCCTGGGTCCTCCTCCTTCTCTGGCTACTTTTTCCTCTTCCCAGATTTCTCCTTCTGTTTATCCCCTCTGCCTGCCAGCCCCACCTATTTCTCTCTCCTTCCTCACTATTGGCCGTTCAGTCCGTTATTAGACCATCAGGTGTTTTAGATGGGCAAAGAATCACAGCTTCACAGTGTTAAACAAATGCAACATAAACAAAAGTAACACATCTTATAATAATATTCTCCAACACACATACAAGTGATACATACAATTAAAAAATAATTGTTTACATTTATGAATCAGTGTGACAAACTTTGGTGTATGTTTACAATATAGAATGATTAAATCAGATGGCAAATCCTTCACCTCACATACTTAGTTTTCATGATGAAAACACTAAGGTCTCTTGTAGCAATTTTGAATCACATGGTTCTTTATTATTTATTGTGGTCACCATGCAAGGGGTGTCTGAACTCTGTTCCCCTGTCTGACTGAACAATTGTAGCTTCTCATTGGTTATCCTGTGAAGTGGATCCTATGCTTTCCCCACATTACCAGGTTCTTAAGAATCCTCTAGGACACTTGCTTCATGTACAGATTTCTGGATCTGCACTTTGATCCCAATTTGCTAGGGCTGGGTCCAAGTTGATTCCAAGGCTCAGACAATGCTGGAAGCCTCTGCTGTGGTCAATAAGCTTCTCTGCTGTGCTTTCATTTATGATCAGTACAAAGTGCCAATTTGGAAGAAGTGGCATATCAGTATAACATAATGTACTTGACACACTGAAAGTCACACTCAGCCAAATTCCTTGTTAATGACTCAGAGTGCTTTAGGATCTCCACATGTCTCAGAGTCTTCAGTTTTGTCCCCCATTCCTGTGGTAGAGGAATACAAAGGCCAGGTGAAAGGGTGTTGGTGTTCCACCAGCCCAAGGAGCCTACATTGACTCGATCCCATCTGCCTCTGGAGGATTTTGTTGAGAAGGTAAACTAGGAAATTGGCTTTAACTGCAACTAGATGGATTGTGAGCCACAGGATGTTAAGAGAAATAAAATACTGTACTTGCTTGCCTCTTTGGACACAGTTTGCTTGCTCATACCAAGGCTGGCCTGGCCAAGCGCTCATTGGAGCATAAGGATCAGTGTCTTTCCAGAGTATGATCTCTTTTTGCTGGCCAGGGCCTGTAGCTCATCCCTGGTTCCACATACACAGGCTACTTTGCATAGCCTTTCCACTTAGCCTGAGCTGGCCATTACCTATTACTTTGTTGCCATGCCTAAGGATGGAAGAGAGAAAAGAATCAGAGTTGTGTTTATAGTGGGAAACTCACTTTTTCTGCCATGGAAGGTCCTGTCTGTTGCCTTTGGTTGGTGTGGGTGGTGCAGCACGATGTTGATATGCAAGAACGTGAAGGATTGATGTTAGGTGCACCAGGTTGGAGCCATCAGGAGGGGTTATTCTGAAACCACCGGGATGCCCACCTGAGTTACTTCATGGTCCCATTGAGTTAACAGACCTCAAATAATGTTGTGATGCTTATGGCAACAGTGTTTCAGTTTGATCAAACTGGTGCATTTAGTCTTCACTATCAACTTACCACAACCTAGAATCACATAGCTGAAGAGAGTCTCAATGAGTTGTAAAGATCAGGCTGGGTTGTGGGCATGTCTGGGAAATTATCTTGATTGCTAATTGGTGTAGAAAGACCCAGCCTACTGTTGGTGGTTCTATTCCCTAGATCTGGGTCTGAATTGTATGAATACAATTGTTATGCCCAGATCTCGGAGACCCCCAAAAGACCACCACAGAGACCGAATCCAGCATGTGAAAGAAAAAAAGCCTTTATTTTCAAGCTCCGGGGCTTGATCTGTCTGTCCCATACAGTGGTGAGAGCAAAAAGCCCCTGAGCTCAGGGGTTTTTATCATAGCAGAGGCTGGGGTGAGGGGATTTCCAAGGTTCAGGACCCTGATTTCCTGACAGTTGTCTAGGGGTATCTTGGTAAGAAGGGGAAATAGGTGTGTGCTAGGTTTAAGGACATCTGGCCACCTTATCTAACGGTTGGAACGTTTGGGATGTTAGGTATTTCCCCATCCCTGGGTGGATCCCTGGGTGGTGTCAGCTTAGTTTTTTTCTGGATCTGGATGTTGCCTGCCAGTAAGCCTGTCACAGAAGCTGTGTCTAGGTCCCTAAGCCTGTCATGGCAGCTGTGTGGTCAAGCTGTTTTGGGGCCCCTCCACACAGTAAGTTATCTAGCTAGAAAGCAAGCAGGCAAGTCGCAGGCAGCATGGGTTCTCTCTGCTCTTGCCTGTGGATGTTGTGTCTCCAGCTCCTGCCTCTCTGACTTCACTGCAATGATAGGCTATACTCTGGAACTGGAGCTAAAGTAGTCCCTTCCTCCCCTAAATTGCTTTTCGTCAAGTTTTGTTTGTTTGTTTGTTTGTTTGTTTTTATCACAGCAGCAGAAATGAAACCAGAATAAGTCCTAACTAGAAGTGAAAGTTGCTGAGGACTCCTATCAGCTTTACCTTTGGGGGGTGGGGTGGGCGTGTATTTGCGTGTGTGTTTGTGTTTGGGTGTGTCTTGAAGTGTCCGAGGCACGGGTGTATGGATTCACGTGGATCCATGGAAAGAAAACTCAGAGGCACCTTAAGAATGAATTTAGCCTTTCATGGCTGCAGTGGGGTCCAGTCTCTAAAGACTGAAACACTTGCCCTTAGCCCAGGGCATTTTTATTTTTCTCTGTATTTACAGCTTAGCCAGTTGATTTCCATATGTTCAAAACAACCTGAAAGAAGCTCCCAAAAATACAATGCCAAGTGCAAATTCCTTGATTCATCGGATACCACAGTTTTCCGGGTTTCCTGAAGCAGGTTTTGCATAGGTATTTGTATCCTTGGGAGACTCTGAGACAAGATTCACATAGGGCCACAAGAGAAACAAAAGGTGTCTGCTAATCAAAAGATGGATTAGGGCTAGGTGCTGCTCTCTGGAGCCCAGGCCAGGTACAGCCCAGTGGGAGTGCAGCCACATGGATGTGTGCATATGGAAGTCAGAGGTTGACTCTGTCTTCCTGTGTTAGTCAGCCCTTCATTTTTGAGACAGAATCTCCTACTGAACCGGAGCTTATCTATTTGGTTGTGTTGGCTGGCCGACGAGCTTCAGGGGTCCACCTGTCTTTACCTGTGCACCCACAACTCCCGCTGGGGTTATGGTGCACAGCACCACCCCCAGATCTGTACATGGGGGATCCCAGCTCATGTCCTCATATTTGCACAGCGGGCACTTCCCCAAAGCCTCTCCTCACCCCTCTTCCGTGGCCTTGGCCCATTGGGTCATCATCTCTCTGGACATGATTTTATCTTTGAAATGAAGAGGCTGGCTTCAGGGACCTCAAGGTTAGCTTGTTGCTCCATGATTGTGTGCTGACCCAGTCCCAGGGAGTGTGCCATCCCAACAGTCTGTCCCCCGTACTGTGAATTTCACCTATCCTGTCAATAGCTGCTGAATAGCTGGTGTGTTTCAAGTACCACCCTGGCCATGATGAGGGTTATAGCTATGAAGGAGGCGGAGTGAGCTACTCATTACTTATTTCATTGTTCATAGCCAGCAGTTGTTCATACAACAAGCACCTAGTATTGCCAGGTACCATGCAGGAAGCTTGGAGAGGCCCAGCAATGAATGGGACACAGGCATGTGTCAATTTTGTTGTCATGGCATATGCTGTCTAAATCAGAGGCCGGGTGAAGCTGTTCCTAACCATCCTCTCTAAAACTAAGCCTCTCTTTAGCCTCATCCTCTTCCCGTTTTTAATAGCACCTGTCCTCGTTGTTTTCTGTTGCTATAATAAAACACTGGCCAAAACCAAATGGGGGAGGAGAGGGTTAATTTGCCTTACTCATCCCAGTCACAGTGGGTCATTGAGGGAAGTCAGGGTAGAACCTCAAGCAGGGCAGAGGCAGGGACCGTGGAGGAAAACTGCACACTGGCTTGCTCCCCACACCTTGCTCAGCTTGCTTCTGTATAACCGAGGCCTACCTGCCCACAGTAGGCTGGGCCCCCTCACATCAATCCAAAAAAGAAAAAAAAAAATGTGGACCGGCCCATCTGATGGAGGAAATTTCTCAGCTGAGATTCTCTCATCCAAGGTAACTGTAGTTTGTGTCAACTTGACAAAAAACCTCACCAGCACAGCCGTCATTATGTGACCTTCTGATACAGCGCCTGTTACCTGACCTGGAGTCACGGTTTAGTGTTTGTCCCCTGATAAGAATGCAAGCTCCCTGAGAGCACCAGCTCCATCCTAAAAGTGCTCTGTTTCAGGGGCTGGAACAGTGCCTGGCACCCAACAAACATCCACTAAAACATTTTTCTAATCCCATAAGATGCTAGGAATTACGTGATGTGAGAGACATTTAGATAGAATTATGGGATCTCCATGAGAGGGTGAGGGGACAGATCCCATATAACCGGGCCCTGGTTCTAACTCTAATTGCATCTAAAAGAATACCTTAAGAGCTCCTAAAAAGGTCGGTTGCCCAGGTCCTACAACAAGCATGAGGAAATGAGGAACCTGGCGTGGGCATCGTGTTCAGAGGTCAGTGTTTGCCGCTGTTCACCAGTTAGTGGGCACAGAGGGAAGGGAAGGCGAGCAGGATAGGATCCTCCTGGAAGCTTCGCGGCTGTGCTGGCTGGAAGACCAGGTAGGATCTGGACGAGGAGTGCTGCAGATGGCGAGCACAGCATGAACAAAGCACAGAGGCAGGAAGCTCGGGATGTGTCCAGGGAGCAGCAGCTCATCTTGGCCAGAGCCTGAGAGCACGAGGAGGAATAACGGAAGTGATGATACCTTAAGGGTTGGCTGCGGCCATTGTCAGGGGCTCTGCATGCCAGGCCATCGGTGTGGGCTCCATTTGCTTCTGTAGTGAGTGAGAACTGGGAATGATTTTTTTTTTTTTAACAGAAGTGATCAGAGCCGTCCCTGATCACCTACCACTGGCAAGTGGCTTAGAAGCCAGCAGGGACAGCAGTCCGGAGGTCGTGGCTGTGGTCTGTAGAGTGTGGGTTCAGCTTACAGCTGCTCCTCGGACAGCGGGGAGAAGTACTGAGGTAGAGCCAGACAACTGGTGTGTACGGCTGTCTTCACCAGCCTCTCGCCTCCTTTGTCCTGGTGCAGTTGGTGGCATGGGGATCAGGGCATCTCTAGCCCAGCCTTTTCCTGTGTGTGGCCGAGGAATCAGCAGTGCAGATCAGGCCCCTTCCTGAAATGAAAGCTAATTGAATCCGGAGAAGCACTGCTACATTCAGAAGTCATTACCATCCAAGCTCCCCAGA